>NC_047170.1:20755141-20762641 GCF_009819705.1 Hippoglossus hippoglossus | reverse complement strand
TGTGTGTGTGTGTGTGTGTGTGTGTGTGTGTGTGTGTGTGTGTGTGTGTTCTTGTGTGTGTGTGTGATAAGTGAAAACAGCTGACTGCTGTCTCTCTTTGTCTTGATAACAATTTGATTATGGGCAGGATTTTGAATGACTGAGTGTGTTTGTGTGAGTCCTTGTTTTGAATGGACTGTTATGTTGTGTTGTTGCTCTCCACAGACACACTGAGCACCTGCAGTTTTCAGGCTTCTTCCTTGTTTCCCTGTAATAAATATGAGCACGTATTTCCAGATTTCCAATATAACGACCACACAGTTTGGTGGAGACACCTATGAGTCCATCATTGTCTCTGTGTTGACAGAAGCGTCTGTGAAGTTTTTACGTGAACTGTGAAAGTTGTGGATGTCTTTGACGGGGTTCTAGTTGTGCTTAGAGTCTTGTTAAGTGTCCTTGAAGAGTTTTTTTGAGGTTCTTCTGTTCCTTAGGCAAGCTGCAGAAATTCTTGAAGTTTTTGTGAAGGCTAAGTCTTTTTGTAAAGTACTTTGAGTCCTTATATTGGATATGAGATTCTGAAGGTCCTTCGTTAGGTTGCAGAGGTTCTTGAGGAGGTTGTAGAGATTTAAATAGGTTTAAAAGGTCCCTCACAGGTTCTACAGATTTTATAAGAACAAAGAAGAAGTTCTATTGGTGGTTAATTGAGTTGTAGGGGTCAATGAAGTTCCAGCCAGTGGTCGATGGTGAAATTGTCGGGGTCTTTAAGGAGGTCCAAGATGTTCTTAACAAGGTTTTACGTGCACAGCCTTGAAGAGGTTCCAAATTCCAAACTTAAATAAGATATTCTTTAAGGAGTCAACACCGGTTACAACATTATGCTTCATTGAACTCATTAATATTGTTGCTATGGTTACCTGTAGTTTACTATAATTCTTCTTGCTCTCCTGCTGCTATGAAAATAATAAAATATATATTTTCTCTGTCTCTGTCAACCAATTATAATCTGCTCATTTAATCAATTCAGGCAATACAAAAACAGTGTGTGTGTGTGTGAGTGTGTTTGTGTGTGTGTGTGTGTGTGTGTGTGTGTGTGTGTGTGTGTGTGTGTGTGTGTGTGTGTGTGTGTGTGTGTGTGTGCAGCCATTAACTGTTCATTTATTGTGTTTGTAGTGGAAGTTAAAGCTTTTTATATTTGAGCTGCAGTTAATGATGAAACACTGATCGTTGTGAGGACGGAGAGTTTGACCTTCAGTCTACTAACAGGAACTGTGTGTGTGTGTGTGTGTGTGTGTGAGTGTGTGTGTGTGTGTGTGTGTGTGTGTGTGTGTGTGTGTGTGTTCCTTTGGAGGCAGTTAACTGAAACATAGCCCCGAAAATAAAGAAGACAGTGGAGTCTTGTGGTAACCATGGCAACAGTATAAGCATACTATATATATTGACTGAAAACTACAGTCAACAATCAGCCAGATTCCACACAAGCTGGGCGGTGATGTGGTCGCTGGTTTGTGTGTACCAGCGACGGAGTTTGTGTGTAAACGTGAGTGACACAATGTGAGATCGTATTTATTTTTCAGGTGAAAAACACTGAGTTGGTGTGAAAATATGTTGACACATAAACATGTGTAGTAATTGGTTGAAACAAACGGCAGGTGAGTAAAAAGGGAAATTACAGAAACTGACATAGAAATGAATTAGAGGACCTTCTTAGCAATGACACTAAATATCTGAGAGTGCTGCAGTCTGGGAGATTTTCACGAGCTGGAATGTGAAGAATGTCAATAATGGAGCTCAGAAACAGTTCACAGGATTATACAGGCTTCTTATTCGATCTGCTCTCTCTCTCTCTGTGCGTTTAAAAACCTTGTGTGACCCTTTTCATTCCAAACTGCCGTCACTGTGAGGTCAGTCCCTTGAGGTCGGAGTTCACTCACAGCTGGATTTGCAGCTGGATGTCACTCAGCTGTTTTCACACATGTAACCTACTGTAAATATCAACATGAAGCCATGTTCCTCACCCTAGTGTTAGTGGTTTAATAATTGTTTATTTCATCAGTTTTTTTCTTCAGTTCAATATTTTCTGCTCTTTTTGAAGAAAAAAAGGACAAAACTCGACATTTCTATAAATCAGCTCCATGACAGTTACTAATTATACTTTTATTTACTTCTTATTATTAGTTATATCATATATAAATATTACTACATATATTTAGTACCACTTCTTTCATGTTTCTGAGGTGTTCCACAGGGTTCGATTGTAGGTCCTCTGTTATTGTCATTCATGTGAATCTAAGTGATTTTTTATTGTGTTTCTGATGAAAAACGTGTATAATTTATTGTTAAAACATTTTGATGATGTCACCACCTATCTTCACAATCTCAGTTTAGAAGTGAAGCAGGAGGCGTCTGACTTTGCAAAATGTTGCATAATATAAATTACATCATCAGAACATGAATTTTAAATTACAACTAATAGAAATGAAGCGCAGGCATTGTTTGCTACCTACAGTGAATATGACCTCCATTGTGATGATGATAACCCTAACCCTTGTGCCTAAACTGAACCAAAGATATGTGATAGATAGAGTGAGAGTGAGAGTGAGAGTGAGAGTGAGAGTTAGGTTAGAGTGAGAGTGAGAGTGAGAGTGAGAGTGAGAGTGAGAGTTAGGTTAGAGTGAGAGTGAGAGTGAGAGTGAGAGTTAGGTTAGAGTGAGAGTGAGAGTGAGAGTTAGGTTAGAGTGAGAGTGAGAGTGAGAGTGACAGTTAGGTTAGAGTGAGAGTGAGAGTGAGAGTTAGGTTAGAGTGAGAGTGAGAGTGAGAGTGACAGTTAGGTTAGAGTCAAGTGAGAGTGAGAGTGAGAGTGAGAGTTAGGTTAGAGTGAGAGTGAGAGTGAGAGTGAGAGTTAGGTTAGAGTGAGAGTGAGAGTTAGGTTAGAGTGAGAGTGAGCGTGAGAGTGAGAGTGAGAGTGAGAGTTACAGTGAGAGTGAGAGTTAGGTTAGAGTGAGAGTGAGAGTTAGGTTAGAGTGAGAGTGAGCGTGAGAGTGAGAGTGAGAGTTAGGTTAGAGTGAGAGTGAGAGTGAGAGTGAGAGTGAGAGTTACAGTGAGTGAGAATGAGAGTGAGAGTGAGAGTTAGGTTAGAGTGAGAGTGAGAGTGAGAGTGAGAGTGACAGTTAGGTTAGAGTCAAGTGAGAGTGAGAGTGAGAGTTACAGTGAGAGTGAGAGTTAGGTTAGAGTGAGAGTGAGAGTGAGAGTGACAGTTAGGTTAGAGTCAAGTGAGAGTGAGAGTGAGAGTTACAGTGAGAGTGAGAGTTAGGTTAGAGTGAGAGTGAGAGTGAGAGTGAGAGTGACAGTTAGGTTAGAGTCAAGTGAGAGTGAGAGTGAGAGTTACAGTGAGAGTGAGAGTTAGGTTAGAGTGAGAGTTAGGTTAGAGTGAGAGTGAGAGTTAGGTTAGAGTGAGAGTGAGAGTGAGAGTTACAGTGAGAGTGAGAGTGAGAGTGAGAGTTAGGTTAGAGTGAGAGTGAGCGTGAGAGTGAGAGTGAGAGTTAGGTTAGAGTGAGAGTTAGGTGAGAGTGAGAGTGAGAGTGAGAGTGAGAGTGAGAGTGAGAGTTAGGTTAGAGTGAGAGTGAGAGTGAGAGTGAGAGTTAGGTTAGGTTAGGTTAGAGTGAGAGTGAGAGTGAGAGTTAGGTTAGAGTGAGAGTGAGAGTTAGGTTAGAGTGAGAGTGAGAGTGAGAGTGAGAGTTAGGTTAGGTTAGAGTTAGGTTAGAGTGAGAGTGAGAGTGAGAGTTAGGTTAGAGTGAGAGTGAGAGTTAGGTTAGAGTGAGAGTGATAGTTAGGTTAGAGTGAGAGTGAGAGTGAGAGTGAGAGTTAGGTTAGAGTGAGAGTGAGAGTGAGAGTGAGAGTTAGGTTAGAGTGAGAGTGAGAGTGAGAGTGAGAGTGAGAGTGAGAGTTAGGTTAGAGTGAGAGTGAGAGTGAGAGTTAGGTTAGAGTGAGAGTGAGAGTGAGAGTGAGAGTTAGGTTAGAGTGAGAGTGAGAGTTAGGTTAGGTTAGAGTGAGAGTTAGGTTAGAGTGAGAGTGAGAGTGAGAGTTAGGTTAGAGTTAGAGTGAGAGTTAGGTTAGAGTGAGAGTGAGAGTTAGGTTAGAGTGAGAGTGAGAGTTAGGTTAGAGTGAGAGTGAGAGTGAGAGTGAGAGTGAGAGTTAGGTTAGAGTGAGAGTGAGAGTGAGAGTTAGGTTAGAGTGAGAGTGAGAGTGAGAGTGAGAGTTAGAGTGAGAGTTAGGTTAGAGTGAGAGTGAGAGTTAGGTTAGAGTGAGAGTTAGGTTAGAGTGAGAGTGAGAGTTAGGTTAGAGTGAGAGTGAGAGTTAGGTGAGAGTGAGAGTTAGGTTAGAGTGAGAGTGAGAGTGAGAGTGAGAGTTAGGTTAGAGTGAGAGTGAGAGTGAGAATGAGAGTTAGGTTAGACTGAGAGTGAGAGTTAGGTTAGAGTGAGAGTTAGGTTAGAGTAAGAGTGAGAGTGAGAGTTAGGTTAGAGTGAGAGTGAGAATGAGAGTTAGGTTAGAGTGAGAGTGAGAGTGAGAGTTAGGTTAGAGTGAGAGTTAGGTTAGAGTGAGAGTGAGAGTGAGAGTGAGAGTTAGGTTAGAGTGAGAGTGAGAGTTAGGTTAGAGTGAGAGTGAGAGTTAGGTTAGAGTGAGAGTGAGAGTGAGAGTGAGAGTGAGAGTTAGGTTAGAGTGAGAGTTAGGTTAGAGTGAGAGTGAGAGTGAGAATGAGAGTTAGGTTAGAGTGAGAGTGAGAGTGAGAGTGAGAGTTAGGTGAGAGTTAGGTTAGAGTGAGAGTGAGAGTGAGAGTGAGAGTTAGGTTAGAGTGAGAGTGAGAGTGAGAGTTAGGTTAGAGTGAGAGTGAGAGTGAGAGTTAGGTTAGAGTGAGAGTGAGAGTTAGGTTAGAGTGAGAGTGAGAGTGAGAGTGAGAGTGAGAGTTAGGTTAGAGTGAGAGTGAGAGTGAGAGTGAGAGTGAGAGTGAGAGTGAGAATGAGAGTTAGGTTAGAGTGAGAGTTAGGTTAGAGTGAGAATGAGAGTTAGGTTAGAGTGAGAGTGAGAGTGAGAGTGAGAGTTAGGTTAGAGTGAGAGTGAGAGTGAGAGTTAGGTTAGAGTGAGAGTTAGGTTAGAGTGAGAATGAGAGTTAGGTTAGAGTGAGAGTGAGAGTTAGGTTAGAGTGAGAGTGAGAGTTAGGTTAGAGTGAGAGTGAGAGTTAGGTTAGAGTGAGAGTGAGAGTTAGGTTAGAGTGAGAGTGAGAGTGAGAGTGAGAGTGAGAGTGAGAGTTAGGTTAGAGTGAGAGTGAGAGTGAGAGTTAGGTTAGAGTGAGAGTTAGGTTAGAGTGAGAGTGAGAGTTAGGTTAGAGTGAGAGTGAGAGTGAGAGTTAGGTTAGAGTGAGAGTGAGAGTGAGAGTGAGAGTGAGAGTGAGAGTTAGGTTAGAGTGAGAGTGAGAGTGAGAGTTAGGTTAGAGTGAGAGTGAGAGTTAGGTTAGAGTGAGAGTGAGAGTTAGGTTAGAGTGAGAGTGAGAGTGAGAGTGAGAGTGAGACCTTAACCCTCTAATCGGAGCCTCGTCCTCAGTCTGTCACTTTAGTGGATATCACCTTCAATTCATATGTTAGAAAGAAAAACGTTGTTCCTGGAATTGTGGAATTTTCCTTGAACTACAACAGAGAGTGAGGCAGCTTCAATCTGACAGACAAGCAGAGTCTCGCTGTGACCTGCAAACACTGCTGCAGGCAGATTGCACAAACACACACACAGTGACTGGTGCAGAGCAGATTCAGTGATTAGTTAGTATGTTTGTTCAGGATGTTCCATTCAGCTTTTCTTCCATGTGACTGTTCACTCAAATGAAAGCGAAAAAATACTTGTAGGTTAATTAAGTAAATGTACTTAATTGCTTTGAAGGATAAATCAGTATGTGGACTATGTTTGATGATGATTTGTTGTGTTGATGGACATCGTGTTTTCCATGGATACATTCGACTTTTAATTTGAAAACTAAGTGAAACTGAATTTTTCTCAGAGGATCTCAAACCTGCTGAGTGAGTGTTGAAGAGAACTACTCGTTCTCAGCAGCTCGACACATTCCTGGAGAGAGAGAGAGAGAGAGAGAGAGAGATTGTGTGTGTGTGTGTGTGTGTGTGTGTGTGTGTGTGTGTGTGTGTGTGTGTGTGTGTGTGTGTGTGTGTGTGTGTGTGAATAGATCACAGGGTGTCTGTGATTAATCTGATTAATCACCATTTCTAAATGCCTGAAAAAAACCCATTTTCTCTGTATATTGTTGTGGGACAGAAAAAGATAAATGACAGAAGGCGATATATACATTTAACATTTGTTTTTTTATTGATGACAAGTCCAAATGATAGAGTTAAGATTGAAAAATAAAGTAGAATGAAACTAAAACATACCACACCATAATTATGAGGTGACAAACGTCCGGTCGTGTGTTTGGTTCTGAGGCGATGGAGTCGGATCATGTCTGCGTGTCGCTCATTCTAACACTGAGTCCTGACTGAGCGTCTCGTGTTGGACTGAAACTGTTGACGAGTCATTTTCATGATGTTTCAATGAGTCTGATAAACTGTGGAATCAGTTCACCGAACCCTAACCCTCATGGAGCGGCTCATTCTGGTCATGCGTTAGTGCGTTAAAAAAATTATCGCGTTAATTCCACAAATTAATCATACCGCGTTAACACGTTAATTTTGACAGCCCTAATAATACAATAATACAATAATATATATATATATATATATATATATATATATATATAAGTAAGTGAATTCCTCACAGATAAAATGAAATAAGTCACAGTTGCGTGTTTGTCGTCCAGAAACATCAATAAAAACACTTAACAGTTAAAGACTTTGTGTTATTGAACCTTTTTTATATTTTTCAGTCAAACGTTTTTTTAAATTTCAGTCGTGTGCTGCAGCTTCAGGCGAGGTCACTGCAGGCCATTGATTTCCAGTTCACACTTTTAAACACAATCAATTTCTCTTCCATCCATTTTATTATTGTCTGTGGTGATGTTACGCAAAGTGCTGAATGGATCAGAGACAGAAAAACAACACAGAGAAACAAACAATCTTATTTTACAATCAAGCACATATTCTGTTGAGTAAGCAAATAATGTAAAATGTAACTCTCACAAGACAACAATGTCGTATACAACATCAGAGGACATAGTACAGGAAAGACTAAATATCTCGGGAACAATGCGGAACAATGAACTCTTAGTCCCGCCTCCCTCAGCGTCAGTCCGTGGTTCACCACATGGTCAACTAGTGTTGCACGAATTTCATTTGATAAATTTGGTCCTCTTCTTCTTTGAGCACGTTCTCCTCCTGCTTCAGGTCTTCCTCTTCCTCTTCCTCTTCCTCTTCCTCCTTCTCCTCCTCCTCCGTGGATTCCCCCTCTCACCCTCACTCTTCTTCTTCTTCTGACTCCTTCCATTTTGGTTGAAGTCAGGTGAACTCACCTGCTGCATTTTTCTAGAGC
>NC_047170.1:20700141-20745141 GCF_009819705.1 Hippoglossus hippoglossus | reverse complement strand
TAGAGTGACCTAAAGAGAGAGAGAGAAAGACTTGAATATTTAAATAAATATATATGATATTAGATAAAAATGTATTTGATAAAACCTTGTCTTGTTTCATCCTTCAGCCTGTGACGGAGTCGGGTTCGGCTCTCTGATGAACACCCTGGCTGTGAACGCCTCCAACATCGAATCCTTCAGGAACTGCACCAAAATCAATGGAGGTGTCTCGCTCATCGAAACCTCCTTCACCGGGTCCAATTCTGAATTATTACTTTCTTTTACTATTAATATTATAGATTAAATAATCCCATTGAACAAATTCAGCAGCAATTTGGCTTCAGCGTTGTGTCTGAAACCAAACGTTCATATCAGCGTTGGTGTCAGTATTTGAAAGTTGTTTTAATTGACTCTTCCAGAGATGCTCATTATAAAATCCCCCCCATGGACCCTGTGAAGCTGGAGTACTTCAGGACAGTGAAGGAAATCACCGGTAGGTCAAGGGCCACTTTTTGTCACCAGCAGTGCTGTGGTAAACTTTATTTAGCTCCACATTAGTCACTATGTTGAAACAATTAACACAGTGCTTCTAATCAACCCTCTGCTCTTACCTGTGTCCTCCAGGTTATCTGCTGATCCAGTCGTGGCCGGAGAACCTGACCTCTCTGTCTGTGTTCGAGAACCTGGAGATCATCAGAGGGAGAACGACGCGCTCGTGAGTCTCAGTAACTGTTCGTTATTACAAAAAAAATAATTTAGACCAATAGTCTTGATATTTAGATGTTTTCAATGTTTGATTTTCTTTTTATCTTAACATGCAAGTGCAAACAAATTCAACTGTATTCTTTCAGTCACTGTCTTTTTTTAGACCTTTTTAAAATGTGTTTTTTTAACTGATCATCAGTGTCATTCAAGCTCATTTACAGAGAGAAACAAAGAACGGGTCAAAACTTTCTCTGTTGAAAAATCCTGAAAAATCTTTCACACTTCAGTAATGGAATTCCTCAAGGTTCAATCCTGGGTCCTTTATTGTTCTTTATATATTTACTGCCCTGAGATCAGATAATCATGAAACATCATCTATGACACACATGTGTCATATGTTACTATCAGAGTAGCCAACCTAAAGTGTTGGACTTCAAACTGAAATCGTTTCTCTCTAGTCAACACAGTTTGGCAGTGGTGAAAGCGAAGCACCTCCGCTGGCTGGGTCTGCGCTCCCTGAAGGAGGTGAGCGCTGGGAGGGTGGCCTTGAAAGACAATCTCCAGCTCTGCTACAATCGACGCGAACAGTGGACCCGCCTCTTCAGATCCAGTGACCAGACCATCAACATGCGGGACAATTCTGCCCCCAGTGTCTGTGGTGAGTTTCTGAATGTGTGTTGAGTTCACCTCTGTGTCGAGTGAAAGCGGAGGAATAAGAAAATCTTTTTCTCCCTCTCTCAAAGAACAACAGAATCGAACCTGTGATGATGAGTGTACAGATGGGGGCTGCTGGGGTCCAGGTCCAACCATGTGCGCCTCCTGTCGACAGTTTGACCGCAAGCGGCGCTGTGTGGCCTTTTGTAACCTGCTGCAGGGGTGAGAAAGCAGAACCAGGCTCAACAGCACATCAACAGCATGTCTGTGAACCGCAGCAGATCACGACCATGTTACTTATTATACTCACAAGTAGCATTCTGCCACTAGGGGTCTCTCCCTCAGAACAATAACTACAGACAGAGTTAGTTGACTGTAGCAATGTGGGATGATGGGAGTTGTAGTCTTCTCCTGGTTAGATTCCTCCAGTGTTGATGGTTCAGGAGGTTTTTATCTGAATTCTCCTCAGACGTCTCCTCCTCCAAAACAAACAGCTGATTCACTCCAGTAAAAACAGTGGATAAAGCAGCTTCCTGTTAAACTCAGTGTTTCTCTGACTCGTCTCTGATTGGCTGTGAGTCGAGCTGCTGCTAACGTTTGCTCAGCTTGTTTCTCTGAAAACTTCAGATCCAGACGTCCGATGACTAAAATCCTTCAACTGCTTCAAATATAGAGTAAAAAACCACCAAGATGTAAGAAAGTGTAAAAATGTGACTTCAAACTGGATAAAAAGTCACTTTTGACTCTTCTGACAAACACAAAGAATGAAACGTTACTTTGATTAAAACCACAGATTTTGAAAATATCATGTAAATATAATTTAGAACAGATAGAACACAGGTGATTGTGTTGATGATTTTGTGCTTTAATGTCACAAAAATGAAATATTCACCTGAAGGATTAAAAGATTGTGCACTAGGGGGCAGATCGGAGCCAAACTGTCACATTCATTTTATGATTAACGCAAAGGGAACAGAATTTAATTGTGAGCATTAACATTCAACACATTTGACATATTTCCCACTGGAGGCGTCCGTCCTGAGTCTCTGTTTCTCCTCAGTGAGCCCAGAGAGGTGGAGGTGAACGGCAGCTGTGTCGAGTGTCATCCAGAGTGTCTGCTGACACCCAGGACTCCAGCCTGTCATGGACCGGTCAGTACTTACTTTCTGCTGACAAGTCTCTGCTCACAGTTTGACTGTCATCAAGACTAGCAAATATCTATATAAATACAGACCATTTACTATAACATGCAATCAAAAAGAATAATAAACCTGATAAATGTGTGCAGGAAAACAGTGATGAAGATAAAATGATAACATCTTAAAAGATGAGGAACTAACTAAAAAAATAATAAAATATTAAAAGAGAGAGAGGAGGTGTTTCAGAATCAGAAATAAAAGGAAAACAAATCCAGAGAAAATAAAGGAAATACCAAAAAACAGAATTATAGATAAATCAGATTTATGAATAATACAATTTAAAAGATGACAAATGTTTCAAGTTAGATCTTTAAAATGATTATTCATTAGAAATTTGATAACTTTATATTTTAAAACACATGAGAAGACATTGAGCAAATTGTTCCACCTACAGGGTCCCGACCAGTGTTCCCAGTGCGCCCATGCCCAGGACGGCCCTCACTGCGTGACACGATGCCCCCATGGTGTCCCGGGGGACGGAGACACGCTGGTCTGGAAATACGCCGACGACACGGGCCAGTGTCAGGCCTGTCACCAGAACTGCACCGAGGGGTGAGACGCTCGTCTGCAGATCTGACTGACAACACGTGAAGAGAACGACTGATGATTGTGTGTCTGTGTCCGCAGGTGTTCAGGACCGGGTCTGTCAGGATGTACAGGGTGAGACTGAGTTCATCATGGGTCGATGAGAGTTGATCAAATGTGACATTATGTCCTGGTTTGCATGACAACAGTAAATCTGAATCAGTGGGACCAGGTCAAGTTCACACTGTAACAAATCAATCAATCAATCAAATTTTATTTGTATAGCCCATATTCACAAGTCCCAGTTTGTCGCAGAGGCTTTAACAAGGTGAGACGTCCTCTGTCCTTAACCCTCAACAAGAGTCAAACTACTAAAACCTTTAACAGGTAAAGAAGGTAGAAACCTCAGAGACACATGTGAGGATCCGTCTCCCAGGACGGACACAAGTGAACAGATGTCACGTGGAACAGAGAACATCAGAGAGATCAGAGTATTTACAGCTTTGATTAGAATAAACACTTTGTAGCTGAAGGTCAATGAACTGATGGATTATTGTCAGTAATGGTCGAGTATCTGAGGAGAAATATTATATATCAAGCAGTCTTGTTGTGATCATAGTCCACGGTCAGGATCCACCACGATCAGGATTCACCATCGTCCACAATCATGATCCACTGCCACCATCAGCTGCCACCTCGATCGTGGTCCACCACTATCAGATGCCAACACGATACAGAATCCACCATTACGATCACGATCTCTGATACGCGGTCCACAGATCATAATCCACGATGTGGATCTGCGGACGATAAGGCAAAGGGACTCCGGGGAAGAAGTCAAGTCAGTAACATGTATTGATGAGATATTAGTTTCTTTGATGTGATGAGGATGGAGAAGAGGAAGGAGAAGCTGGAAAGAGAAGCTCCATGTGTCATGTGTCCCCCGACCTTCTAGACCAGTGGTTCTCAAAGTGGGGGGCGCGAACACTCTCCAGGGGGGGCGCGATGTCACAGACGGAGAAAAAAAAAAAAAAACGACCGCCGACCTGTCACTGGTTAGTGAAAGCTCCCTCAGTGGCGAAATGCAAAGGGCTGGACTGACACAAATCAAATACTGTTTCGTTCCTGATCCATCAATCAAAAGAGGAGTGTTATCATTTGAACGCGAGTTGCACGTACGCTTCCGAGTATAAAAGTAACCGCAGGCATGGTCAGCGCTCACCCTCACTGAGACGACACCCTGCAGAGTTTGTGTGATTGCTCTTGTTTCCTCTATCATTCAGATATTCATTGCTTTATAAACAGTCTTTTTAAAGACTCACTCCTTCCTTAGTAATACCTTCCTGCACTTGCAGTAGGCCTATTCGTAGCCTAATCTAAGGAGTAATTTGCTCCACAGTCTTTTTAGAAAGCTCGTAGCCCCAAGAGCTAGCCTTCTAGCTAGCTAACTTCTTCCAACTGCAGCTAGCCCTTTTCTCCTTAACACCTACCTTTACATCTTCAATCATCCACCGTGTTGCAACAAATAAAACACCAGCACTTGAATACTATTCTGTGCTGTCCCTGTCTACATTGTGTACTGTTCGTTTTGTTAGGAACCATTGCCTAGCACAGCCTTATTCATTATTTGTGTGCAAGTCGCTCACAGCCACACATACAAACACACTCACAAGACCACGATGTTGCAATTAGAACTTTATTAACTTCACACACACTGTATCAGCAAACAAACACAAATGAACCTTAGTGTAAGTTCAGTCAGGAAGACTTAAACCTGCATACTGATCAGCTGATTGTGGGCGGTCCTAAACATCAGGAACGCCCACAGGAGGACTTAACCTGCATACTGATCAGCTGATCATGGGCGTTCCTAAATATCCAATCAGGTCTGCGCGGTCTCTTTCAGCCAGTCATTCAGCAGCTGTCAAACTTTAAAAATCCCTTCTCCTCTCTTCCGCAGTCAGCCGTCTTTCAGTGACTCTCATAACCCCTCCTCCACCCCAATCTCCTCCAGTCTTGAGAGAATTTCATCACCTCTTCCGGATCCCGACCTCAACTGATCGTATGTACTGTTTAAATCCCACATCGTTTTGACAGCGATCATGGACCATGATGAGGATCCCAATAGTATCAGTGGATCATGACAACGGATCGTGGACCATGGTGGCAGCTGATTGCAGATTAAAAAATCTACAGACTGCCTAAACAATATACCTATTACTCGTGGCATCCATTGCACTTCTGTCCGTCCTGGGAGAGGGATCCCTCGCATGCGGCTCTTCCTGAGGTTTCTACGTTTTCCCCGTCAAAAGGGGTTTTGTAGTTTTTCCTTACTCTTGTGAGGGTTAAGGGCAGACGATGTCACACTTAGGGAAGTCCAATAGGACTATGCTCATAATATGGGCCATCCAAACAATCTATTGACTGATCAACCACCACCAGTGTCTAGACCCCGGGGGGTATTCCTGTTTGATGTTCTGCTCCACCCCCTTCTAATCCTGATGACATCACACAGGGGTCTAAAATGCCAAAGACTATAAATATTCACTTTACTTGTGTACGTTTGTCAAAATAAACATCGTTAAATTGTGAATCAAGTCTCTCCTGATTGAACTATGGACAAGTTTCTGATTCGTAAAAGTCAGGCAACCGATGTGCCAGTTGCGAAGAAGCCAAAGCTTCGCAAATATGACGAGAGCTATTTGCAGTTTGGTTTCACCGTCACTGGCACGACTGAGCAACGTCCTCAGTGTGTTTTGTGTGCCGAGGTGCTGGTAAATGACAGCATGAAGCCATGCAAATTAAAAAGGCACCTCGACACCAAACACCCTGACTTGAAAGAGAAGCCTGTGGACTTCTTTAAACGTAAACGTGATGGCCTCCAGCAACAACAAACCACCATCTCCAAGCATAGAACTGTCTCCAAGCAGTGTCTGGAGGCATCGTATGTAGTTGCTCATAGAATTGCTAAGCTTGGCAAACCCCATACAATTGCAGAAACACTGATTTTGCCGGCCACGCAAGACATGTGTAGAATAATGATAGGAGAGAGTGCAGCTGCTAAACTCAGTGCAATACCTATGTCAAATGACACTGTGTCACGCCGAATATCAGAAATGTCTAGTGATATCAAAGAGCAACTAATATACTACATTCAAATCAGTCCTTACTATGCACTGCAGCTGGACGAATCCACTGACATCGCTGGACAGGCCCAGCTTCTCACTTACGTCAGGTATGTGCGGGAAAAGGAAATTGAGGAGGACATCCTGTTTTGCCGGCCTCTTCAGACCCATACAACAGGGGAGGCAATCTTTAATGTCCTTGACTCGTTCATCCAAGACAGTGGTTTGGGCTGGGGAAAGTGTATTGGCCTCTGCACAGATGGAGCGCGGTCGATGACAGGGCGTGAGCGTGGCCTCGTAGCTCGCGTCCAGCAAGTTGCTCCACTTGTGCAATGGACACACTGCATGGTCCATCGCGAGGCACTTGCTGCCAAGAAAATGCCACCGCTCTTCGAGTCAGTGCTTCACCAGGCCGTGAAAATAATTAACCATATTAAAGCTCGTCCACTTAACTCCCGTTTGTTTGGGGTCCTCTGCCAGGAGATGGGGTCAGGGCACGAACAGCTGTTGCTGCACACTGAAGTTCGCTGGCTCTCCAGGGGGCGGGTGTTACAATGGCTGTATTAGCTGCGAGAGGAGGTAATGTTGTTTTTGACTGAAAGTCAAACAGATCTGGCGAAGCACCTGGATGATGCCATGTGGCTTGCCTCTCTCTCCTATTTGGTGGATATTTTTGACCGGCTGAATGGCCTTAACCTGTCTTTGCAAGGCCGCGAATCTAACGTTCCGCTCCTCGCTGATAGAGTGAATGCCTTCACGCAAAAAATTGCTCTCTGGCATGGTCGCATCAGTTCTGGAAACTGCGACATGTTTCCCAGCCTTGCAGACTTCATTGCCGATGCACGTGGCACTGATTTCTCCTCTCTCCTCCAATCAGCTGCTGATAACCTTTCAGCGCTGAAGAATCAGTCTGGGTCCTATTTCAAAGAGGACTACCGTTCATTCGCCTGGGTTCGGGATCCATTTCTCTGCTCAGCAGACGAGCTGTCAATAAACATGCAAGAGCAGCTTATTGAGCTGAAGAGTGACAGTAGACTGAAGCATCTGTTTACCACCTACCCTCTTTCGTCATTCTGGGTAGCAATGATGCCGGAATACCCTCAGCTTTGCGACATAGCCTTAAAAATGATCCTCCTTTTCGCGTCGACTTATTTGTGCGAGGCAGGCTTTTCAAGACTGACTGCGCTCAAAACTAAATATCGCAACCGCGCACAGATCGAGGATGACCTGAGGATATGTTTGTCCAACATTGCCCCAAGATTTGAGGACCTTTGCAAGGCAAAGCAGGCTCATGTCTCACATTGACAGACCTGCAAGATTTTTTTTTAAAGATCACAAGAGGCCCATAATAATAACAGTATCCTAATGATAGCAATAATAACACTTAACCAACTACCCCTAACCAGCTTTGGGGGGGCCCAGCTTGCAAAGGTTTGAGAACCCCTGTTCTAGACCTATAGCAGCAGAACTAAGAGCAGGTCTAAGACAAACCTGGACCGGCTCTAACTATAAGCTTTATCGTAAAGGAAGGTTTTAAGTCTACTCTTAAAGGTACAGATGGAGTCTGCCTCCCGAACTGAAAGTGGGAGATGATTCCACAGGAGAGGAGCTTGATGCTGAAGCTCTGGCTCCTCCTCTCCTATTCTGGGAGCGCAGTGCTCTAGTGGTGATAAGGTACTATCAGCTCTTTGAGGTATAATGGTGCCATATTATTAAGGGCCTTGTAGGTGAGGAAAAAATATCATGATATAAAGGATTTATAGAATATAGAGGTAAATACACATCTACAGTCAAGTGTGTGTGTGTGTGTGTCCTTACAGTGCTACTGGTCACTCCATGTTGGCGGTGGGAGTGGTTGGCGGACTCTTTGTCGCTGTTATAGTGCCATTGGTCATCTTTGTGTTGCTACGGCGACAACGAATCAGGAGGAAGAGGACTCTGCGGCGCCTCCTGCAGGAGAGAGAGGTGAGAGGCTGGCGTTCATTTTCTGTTTCGTATCGTTCAAACAGGTTGTTTATCTACTTTAAGACTCTATTTTGTTTTTATTTCTATTTATTTCATGTTTTATTTACTAGATTTAGTTTTTAGATGTAATCTGTCCATTTGTCCATCTATTCGTTTATTCCTCCATCCCTCCCTCCTGTGATGTCATCATGATTGACTGTGGTTCAGCTGGTGGAGCCGTTGACTCCGAGTGGTGAAGCTCCCAACCAGGCGCTGCTGAGAATCCTGAAGGAGACGGAGTTTAAAAAGGTTCGGGTCCTCGGCTCCGGGGCCTTTGGCACTGTCTTCAAGGTGACGACATGTGACACACACACACGGTCACGTGACGATATGTCTGCTGCACTAAACATGGATAAAAGAAAATTCTGTGTTTTAGGGTCTGTGGATTCCTGAGGGAGAGAACGTGAAGATCCCAGTTGCCATCAAAGTTCTGAGAGAAGCAACATCACCTAAAGCCAACCAAGAAATCCTGGATGTGAGACTCCTCCTCCTTCTTCTTCTCCCTCCTGTTGAGCCACGCTCTCAAAATCTGTGTTCAAAATAACTGTTCAACTATTTTTGCATTTTAGTATTTTGTTTCTTGGAAAAAAAACAAATCACATTTTCCGACGATGTTGTTCTTTGCCTCGAATTCAGTTTGGATATAAATCAATTTCCGTTCGAGATCAGTACTTCTGCTTCACCTCTTGACGAAGAGATTCAAAGAGACCAATTATTCATCTGAGTGAACAAATTAAATAATTCCAGATTACAAAACTCAGACTCTTTAGTTCAGTCTGAAGCTGAACATCAGGTGTGAAAGGTTCCTCAGATCAGAAGAGGTGTTCTGGGTCTGGATCAAACTGAACCATGGTTCTGTTCCAGAGTGAAAACACTTTGTTGGACAGTTTGGACTTTTGGACCAATCACAGGAAGTAGAGACAGAATTAAACAGTAGAAGAAGAAGAAGAAGAAGAAGAAGAAGAAGAAGAAGAAGAAGAAGAAGAAGCAGCTGCAGTCTTCACCTCCGACGATAAAATGTTTGAACCACGAGGACGTTCATTTGGTGCATTTGAACTAGTGGAGTACTGTAGTACTTTGGAGTACTGTAGTAATGTGGAGTACTGTGGAGTACTGTGGAGTACTGTGGAGTACTGTGGTAATGTGGAGTACTGGAGAACTGGAGTACTGGAGTACTGTGGAGTACTGAAGTACTGTAGTACTGTGGAGTACTGTGCCTAAAGTTGCTGATGCTAGACGCCGTCTACAAACCAATCAGAGTCAAGTACAAGTAGACTCCGCTCACATAGGTGATGACGACAGGATGGACGCTTGTCAGACTAAATTCTTTTGTCCCTGAATTACAATGTGAAACCAAAACTAACAGATCAAATGAAATTATGAAACAAACACATGAAGCTGGTTTAGACTAAATTCAGAGAATTCATTTCTGAATAAAAGATTTGAGAAATCTCCAGATGTCTGAGCTCTCTTCTCCAGTTGTCACTTTCAGGACATCCTTCACTGATTATAGACATGTTTCCAACACTTAGGTGTGTGTGTGTGTGTGTATGTGTGTGTGTGTGTGTGTGTGTAGGAGGCGTATGTCATGGCGAGTGTGGATCACCCTCATGTGTGTCGTCTGCTGGGAATCTGTCTGACGTCGTCGGTACAGCTGGTAACACAGCTGATGCCGTACGGCTGCTTGCTGGACTACGTCCGACACCACAGGGACCACGTGGGGGCCAGGTGGCTGCTGAACTGGTGCGTCCAGATCGCCAAGGTGAGAGCACGTAATCTCACAGATCAGAGACATCAGCTCCTTAAACCTGCTGCTAGTGTGTGTTGAGACTTTGTTAATCTGTTGAATCTCTGTCTTGAGTCTCATTTGTTTAAATGCTGGGAAAATTCACACTCCAAGGTCGGGGGGGGGGGGGGGGGTAACTGAAGTTTTCCCATTTTCCCACACTTTTGAATTAAGCCTGGGGGGGGTTAGCTCCATATGTAAGCTAATTAAATCAACATGTTTTCAGGAAGACAGTAGAATCAGTGTGATGTGGGGTTTGTTTTTATGTCTCTGGTGAGACCTCGTAGCCAGAGGCATCATGTTTTCAGGTTTTCAGTCTGTAGTAAATCCTGTTGTTGTGTTGATGTGTTCAGTTCCATCAGCATCTGTTGGACTTGTGTCCTGGGAGAGGATCCTCACATGGGACTGAGCTTTATTCACTCATCACAAAGTTTCTATTTGACTCTTGTTGAGTGAAGAACAGAGGAAGTTGATCCTTGTTAACATCTATGAGACAAACTGGGATTTATGGGCAGTACAAATAAGATTTGATAGATTTCTCACTCTTGTGAACATGATATCTAAAGAACCTCTTGAGGGAATTTCTTAAAGTTTGGTTCCTAACCCTGAGTAGATTTGGTCAATATTGATCTAATGTGAGTCTGGATGATACAGTATATAGAGGACTGATCCTTGTGTGTGTGTGTGTGTGTGTGTGTGTGTGTGTGTACACAGGGGATGAGCTACCTGGAGGATCGACACCTGGTGCATCGAGACCTGGCGGCGAGGAACGTCCTGCTGAAAACTCCTAACCACGTCAAAATCACTGACTTCGGCCTGGCCAAGTTACTGACGGCTGATGAGAAGGAGTACCATGCTGATGGGGGAAAGGTGTGTGTGTCTGGTCTTCATCTCTTCATGCTACCTGTTTGTCACACTCTGTGACCTGTGACCTTTATCCCCACCCTGTAACACACCTCATGATTGTCCCTCGACACCCCCTGTAGGTTCCAATTAAGTGGATGGCGTTGGAGTCGATCCTCCAGTGGACGTACACACATCAGAGTGACGTGTGGAGCTACGGTGAGTCAAACCTGCGTCCAGACGTTTAAACAGCAGCTGATCAGACAACTGAGCCATAATGAAATTTTGTTCTGAAGGCAGAACTGCACAGAGCGATCTTCTGTCAGATTTAACAGGGGATGTTCTGTCGTCTGCAGGTGTGACTGTGTGGGAGCTGATGACCTTCGGCTACAAACCGTACGACGGAATCCCAGCACGCGATATCGCCACTGTGCTGGAGAGAGGAGAGCGGCTGCCTCAGCCTCCCATCTGCACCATTGACGTCTACACGATCATGGTCAAATGTGAGAGAAAATATCTGCGCTGAAGGTGGCACTAGACTTAAAGTCAGAGGATTTTAGTCGATAGAGAAGATTCATGTTTGCTCGCTGTTGTCAGGTTGGATGATCGAGCCGTCGAGTCGTCCCAGGTTCAGAGAACTGACAGTGGAGTTTTCTAAAATGGCCAGAGATCCATCCAGATACCTGGTGATACAGGTGAACATGTGTGTGTGTGTGTGTGTGTGTGTGTGTGTGTGTTGGACTTTCGTTATGGAACATTCTGGTTTATAACAATTGAAGATATTTTGTTTTATAGTTCTTAAATCATTTCTATCAGTCACTATATCTCACACATCAACCAGCATTTTTAAATTCACTAGATTTGTATTTGGATCAAATCACACACTAATAAATATCAGTCTGATTATTTTCATTCTGAATTATTCTCAGATTGTCAGAGAATAATTAATAATGAAATTTATAAAATTTAAATTATTATAAATATTAAAACTAACCTTTCATCTCAAAATGTTCAAGAAAGAGATAAAAAAAAATCTCACCCTGCTAACTAACTATCTAACTAACTAACTAACATACACAATTAAATGTAACTAAAATAAACACAAACTAAACTAAACTAACTAACCTGCTGTGACTGGTTGCCAGGGCGACCTTCCCAGTCCGTCAGACAGCAGGTTTTACTCTCGTCTGTTGAGCTCAGACGACACTGACGACGTGGTGGATGCTGACGAATACTTGCTGCCTAGTAAAGGACTGGGTAACCATGACAACCAGCACTGTAACACCACGGTAAATACACACACACACACACATATATCTGTACGTCTGTACACACACACACACACACACACACACATTTTCACTGTCTCTGTTTATGTCAGAACGGTCGACCAATCAGAGAGAACAGCGTCGCTCTGCGTTACATCACTGATCCGACGCACAACTCGCTGGATAAAGACGACTTCACTGTTCACGGTACGAACACAATAGAATCATAAAAACAACAACTTTACAGGAAATTAAAAAACATCATATTCCAATAATGACACAAAATCAATGTAAAATTAATGTTTGCTGAGTGAATGAAAATGTTTATTTCTTTAACACTTTAACGAGCAGGAAACAGCAACATGAATAAATGATCAATTATTTTGTCTGATCACACAAATGAGTGTGTGTTTTTTCTCTAGAGTACATGAACCAGAGCGTGAGTGGAACCAGCTGCAGCAGCCGACTGTCTGAGGCGTTGAATCCAAACTACGAGGATCTGAGTTTGGGCTTGGGCGCCTCCTCACTTCCTCCTCACTTCCTGTTCAGTCGAGTTCCAGAGGGACCAGAATACCTGAACGCCACTCGAAACTCGATCCCCCTGGCTGCTTGGAACAGCCTTGACAACCCGGACTACCAGGCCGACTTCCTGCCGCAGGACAACTCCTCTTCTTTCGCCGCTGATGGTGCATTCCTCCCGGCGGCCGAGAACCTGGAGTACCTGGGTCTGGGAGCTGCACTGCACGCTCCTGCCCGCTAGAGGGCAGCAACCTGCAAGCTGAAGCTGTAAGTTTAGTGGAAACAGAACATGGCTTCCTGTGATTCAGACCGACTCAATTTAATTTAAACACTGACTCACCATGTTCGCACTGAGAGTTGTAGATACACTGGAACTCAACCTCTGCATACTGCGTGTTGCTCAACGGCACGCTAACAGGGAGCACCATGAAACCAAACAACATCAGCTGCTGTCGAGACAGTTTCCCACAGATACTCGTCCATCTGTCTAATGTCTTTTCTAATGTTAACTAATGTATTCTGTCTGCGTCTCAGTGAAAATCCATAGTTAAGTGACGAAGAGACACAAAAACATTACATTTCTGAGATTCGTCAACTTCCTGTCTCAGTATTTGCTTCTTTATTGATACTGAAAACACGATGGAAATGAAATTATCATTATTTCAGGTTTGAAAATGTACAGGAACTAATTATTGTGTATTATTATTGAAAATGGGAAATAGAATTTTTAAAAGAATTAAAATTGACAGAAAATGACATGATCTGTGGCGTATAACTGACGAGTGACCGTAAGAGAACAGTGATGCCCCCAGCTGGTGGTGTGCAGCTCTTTTGCAGATTTTTATGCAAATAAAAAAAACAATCTATCTTCTTCTTCTTTGTTCGGTTTATTGGCGGGTGGCAACAACGTCAAGGTGCATTACCGCCACCTACTGTATCTCTCATTACCCCACATGACAAATGCCACAAAAGCACTCGCTTGAGCACTTCCTCTTCCTCCTTTTCCCTGCTCACCCTGAACTGCATGATTCATACTTGATATTTCATAGCTTCTCCTTTTTCTTCTTCGGTCTAATGTTGGAGTGTGAATCATAGTTATCAAGTTCATATTAAATTATTTTGTCCAATCCTGTCTTCCTCAAATAATGGAGAATACTCTTCCAAAGGTAAATACAATTTGACTTCTTCTTCTTTGTTCGAATGCTATTCCAAGTCACATTAGACATTTTTAAATAACTTCAAGTAGGTGACTGTAAATAAAGATCAAAGACTATAAATAAAGACGACTCGTCTCCACTTCCTCCAAAAGTCAAGCTAAAATATCTCAGATACAAAGGCTGCCATCTTGTGGTTGATGACATTATTACAGTCTGTAAAGTACAGTCCGAGTCTGTGCAGTAGTGATCCTGACGTCTCCTCCTGTTTTTATATCATCAAATAACTGACTCAAACCAAACTGATCAGAAACACTTGAACAAACATCAGAGATAGAAGAACGAGCTGAAATGACAGAAACATCTTTGACAAACATTTATTTAACATCTACTTTGATTTTTTAGTTTGGTCCATGTCCCGTCTGCTAACATGGAGGAGGAGGTTTATGAGCTATACTACAGTCAGACACCAGGGGGCGATCAAGATGATTTGGCTTTGGTTTTGGGAGCTACATGATGTCCTTCTTTAGATATATTTTAGTTGGTTAATTCAAGTGAAAAATCCCTGTTTAACATCTATAACCAGCACATATTTTAACGTGTTTGACTATACATGAAAATATTCTTTACAGCTGTAATTATCAGCATAAAAACTGGTATTAATTACATTAATGTCTTCTTTCATGTAGATTATTTATTCTGTTATAAACCAGCCTGTTTGTTTAATACTTGTATATATTAGTTATAAATGTTAAATAGGGTGAATCATTTTTAATTTTTGTTATTTTTAATCCAAAATTTCTTGTGTATTTTTCGTGGCATTTGGTTTGTGATGATTTCACTGGTTTGTGTCTGAACTCTGAGGGAAAGAAATATCAAAATTAACCTTTGTAATCACATGGTTATTTCCCACTGGAAACTACATGTTGTACTGTTGTAATTATTTTTTTTATTTTCTCTTTTACTTGACAATAATGAGCCAAACATTGTTGTATTGTTGCTGTTGCTGTTTGTGGAAACATATGGAAGCTGAGAGGAGACTGATTATTCTTCAGGTTCTCCAGGATGTTAATTATTCAACAGTTTATTGAACAAAGACGAGCTTCAGATCTTTTTAAACAAATGTTTCTTCTAAATAAAGACTGTAGAACGGTAAATGATTAAAAAAAGACATGTAGGTGCTGTTAGTCCAATGTGTGATCCAAAAGTAACAATAGAGAGATTTAAGAATTATTGCTTATTATTAGAACTTATTGCTTCCATATCTGGAATCTGAATACATTCACAGATAAACCGTAAGTTATGTGACTCTAATGGAAGATGACCACAATCCAACAGGGACATCGCAAATATGTGATCAATTCTGCTCACAGCAGATCTGTTCATCTACTCAAACAACAAATAAAAAGAAAATATAACTCTGCTTCTCCACTCGATGAAAAATCTGAGGGTGGAAATCAACGAAAGAAAAGAAACAAAAGATAAAAAGTTTGAATTCTGGTGATAATCAGCCCCAACATTTCAACACAACACTTCAACACATCACATAACACAAGACAAACCTCAGAGATCATGATGACATAACAATATAAAATAAATAATATAACCAAAGTTGAGAAACAGGAAATTGACTTTTTCAGATTATTTCCGCTGCGTCTGAGCGATTTAAATTTTTCGAAAAGATTTTAATCAAACAAAGTGAAACTTTCATATTTTAATAAAATTCAGTAAAAAGTCTTTATTTGACTCATTCAAAGTTTTATATTTGTTTTATTTCCGCTTTAATTAGTTTGTATGTTTTAATCTTATTTAAATGACTGAAAGAGAAACAGTGGAAATAGAGACACCTGCTGGCAGAGAGCCGCTACAGCACACTTCCGGTCCAACACCTTCACAATGAAAGCGTCCACCCTGTGAATAAGCTCAACAGGCAGCACTTCCGGTCGTTACGAGGCTAGCAGTAGCAGAACATGTCGGCTTCGTTCGCTTCGTTAAAAAACCGTTGGTCGGTTCTGTGCTCGCTTCGCCTCTCTCCGCCGGTACCGAGGAGTCTCCCGGGGACGACTCACCGGGGGAGGTGTCCCGCCGGCGGCAGGTGGATGTCTCAAACAGGTACGTCCCGGAGCCGAAGCTAACAGGCTAACGTTAGCAGCGATAACGTCAGTGGAGGGTCTCCGTGGTAACTGACGTGCGGTCACGTGATGTCCGGTTAAAAAGTTGTTTTCCATGAATTAATGGAAAAAATAAAGATGTACGAAACAACTGCTCCTAAAGTGAAGCCAAATCAACATGATCTCCCCCTGGTGGCAGACTGCAGTACAGGTCACAAAGCTCCTCTATGGTATCAGAAGGGACATGGACCAAACTAACATAAATGTTAGTGTTTCTGTACTGAGTTCTTATCACACGATCGAGCCCGACCTGCATTTAAATGTTTGAGTTATTTATTTGACAGCTGAAATGTCTCCTGATTGGCCGAGAGCGTGTATGGGCGGGACCTTGATACTAAGACTCAACGATCATGACTTCACAGACTCAGCAAATGACGTCATCACCACAAGATGGCAGAGTATCTGAGATATTTTGGCTTCATTTTTATACAAATTACATATTTATTTAGATGTGAATTTATCACCTACAGGAAACACATTAAAATTATCCTCTCTAATGTTAATGAGCTTCCTATTACATCAATTAATTAAATGATGTTCCCTTTGTCGCCCCCTTCGGGACAAATCTCTCTGCTCATAGCTGTATTCCAGAGCTGTTTTCAGACCTGAGCTCCAGGTGGAATCCAGAGACTCGTCTCCAGAGCTTCTCCAGAGTTTGTGTTTCACAGCTGAACAACACAGCAGCAGGTTTTCTGCACAGACTCGTTCACTAGCATCAGATCCTCCTCATGGTTCAGGTGAGAGGGGGTGCAGCAGACAGAGACAGGAAGTGACGTGTGACCTCTGCTGCAGAGGTCACGTGATCATGTTTACATCACCTGACACCTTCAGCTCTGATCACCACAAACTCTCTTCACATCTTCGTCTGTGTCTTCTTTCGTGTGTGTCAGCACTTCTTCACCAGAGGTTTGTTTTAGTTTCTTCATGTTTGTGTCCCGTGTTAGAAGCTCCTCCCCCCCCACTCACTCAGTGAATCAGTGGAGGATCCTCTGCTGTTCACACTGCTCCTGGATCTACACTTTATACAGGAGCTCAGGAGGAGGAAGAGAAACTGAGTCTCACTCTTTGTGTTCACACGTGATCCTCCAGAGAAAAGTTCAGTGTCTGAAGCAGCTTTTGACTTTGGTGGCGTCGCACGCTGCTGAACTGCGTTGTGGCTGCGCTGCAGCACAGGCAGCAGTCAATCATGTCAAAGTAAACACAGGTCCTGCTGACATCAGAGCCAGCTGTCTGCGTTCATCTGGTTGTGGAGTTTGTTTCTTGTGTACTTCTCCTTAGCACATGCAGCTGTCAGGAGGAGTTCAGGTCTGAAGCTAATGATAACAGCAGGTGCAGAGATCTTATCGTCTGAATTTAATCTAAACAGGAGAAAACCTGCGACCACTGGAGGGCGTGAGAGTGTTAGACCTGACGAGGTAATATTCAGTTTTCATGCATTTTAGTTTTTTTTATGTTCTCGGATCCAGAGCAAACGTTCTGAATGTTTTTAAACATTGGCAGAGTTCTGGCTGGTCCCTTCGCCACCATGATCCTGGGAGATCTGGGTGCTGAGGTCATCAAAGTGGAAAGACCAGGTGAGTCTGAAACTCCTCCCACCTCACGTTATAATCTGTTTCTGCACAGCTGTGGGGAATTATGGGTAATTCCTTTCTGTGTGTTTGTTGGACAGGAGCAGGTGATGACACCAGAGTCTGGGGTCCTCCATTCATCTCTTCAGAGAGCGTCTACTTCCTGAGCGGTCAACAGAAACAAAAAGGTACAAGAAGATAAAACTCTTCTTTTTCCTGTGTGTGTGTGTGTGTGTGTGTGTTGGTGTGTATATATATATATATATATTATATATCTATATATATATATATATATATATATATTAGGGCTGTCAAACGATTACAATTTTTAATCGGATTAATCACAGGGTGTCTGTGATTAATCCGATTAATCACCATTTCTAAATGCCTGAAAAATCCCCATTTTCTCTGTATGTTGTTGTGGGACAGAAAAAGATAAATGACAAAAGGCAGATATATACATTTAACATTTGTTTTTTTATTGATGACAAGTCCAAATGATAGAGTTAAGATTGAAAAATAAAGTAGAATCAAACTAAAACATATACCACACCATAATTATGTGTCTCTCTCTCTTTGCTTTGCCTCTGAGCAAACATAGGATGTGATTTAGACAATTGGGGCATCTTAGCCTTTGCTCTTTATATTAGCAAATATAGGATAGTTGAATAAAACTTTCTTTTCTTTTTAAAATCAAACAAACATCCAAACCTTTACACAATTAAATGTAAGTGTGAAATCTGAATCTGAGCCCATCTGTAGAAGCAGTGTTGAGCCAGTTCACACTTAAAAAGAACGAGTTCCCAGTTCAGACCAGAGAAACTCTGTGTTTCACTTCTACAAAGTCACTGAGCGGCTGCTTCACGTGAACGAGCTCTGATCTCACTGCGTGTCTCTGAGCGAGTGGGTGGGGGGGTACATGGAGCGGCTCATTCTGTGCATGCGCTTATTCCACAAATAATCATCCCGCGTTAATTTTGACAGCCCTAATAGATATGTGTATATATATGTATGTATGTATGTATATATATATATGTGTGTGTGTGTGTGTATATATATATATATATGTATATATATATATATATGTGTATGTTATCAATGACTGTACATAAAGACAATCGGTGACTTATTTATAGTCGCTGTGTTTTTTCAGAGTATCGCTGTTGACCTGAAACATCCACGAGGAGCCAAGATTATCAAAGAGGTATGACACACAAATACACAGAGACACACACAGAGACACAGACACCATAACTTTGTTTCATTCAGTCCGTCTTGTGTGTGTGTGTGTGTTGTGTGTTGTGTGTGTGTGTGTGTTGCGTTGTGTGTGTGTGTGTGTGTGTGTGTGTGTGTGTCAGCTGACTGCAGTGTGTGATGTGTTGGTAGAAAACTTCCTCCCCGGAAACTGCAGCAGTTGAATTTAGGGTTTGAGCAGCTGAAGCAAAGTGAATCCTCAGATCATCTTCTGCTCCATCTCAGGCTACGACTCACATCTGTCAACATTTGTTCACACAGAAAATGATTGATTTTTTATATATATATATTTAAAGGTTCAGTATGTAGTGAATCTAGTGGTGAAGTGTCGCAGCTAAGCCCCAAACCGCCAATAGATCCTTTCACCTAAATCTTACACACTGGAGCTTTAACATGATTTATTACTATATTATTCATCTGTGATGAAGCTGTGTTTGTTGATGAAGAGAAAATGTCTTCACCAGAATCAGAGTTTTCAGTCTGGGGTCGTTTAAAGGCCTGTTAGGGTTGACGGGGTTAACACAACAAGACAAAAACAAACACACAAAAGCACAGACACGCACACTAACCACCTCTACTACAGTAACACTCACCCTTGCAGTTCTGTGACTCGGCCACTAGATGTCGCAGGACTCCACAGAAGACAGACTGTTTACTCAGCTGCTCTTTGTAGGCCGTGAAGAGAAGTTTATTCACTGGCAATTTAATAACAACAATAAAACATTCAGACCATGTTACAGGTTCTGACTCTGAGATGAATTTAATTTAACTTTATTTTAAAAAGAAATAAAACGATATTCTCAATTTCACACACATTCACACACACACTGTAAATAAAGATGGACGACAATAACATTCAATTTATGAAAATCAAATCAATTAAAAAAAACAATGAACCAGGAAAGTCTTCCAGAAACGAAAGAAAAAGGAAAGCAAAGGATCATTAGAGATCTTTTAGAAATATATAAAGTTGAGATTTTATTTCACTTCTTTTTTAAAGCCACCTACTCTTTCTTTCTGTCTCTCCACTGCAGCTTTGTCCACATTTTTGTCCTCTCCCTCTTCCCTTGTCCTCCCATTCTTCAGGAAAAAACTACATTACCCAGGAGGCCTCATTAAGCTGCAGCAGCTGGCTGCAGCAGGCAGATTTACAGCCTGGTTAGGTCGTGAGCTGTCTGAGACGCTGCAGAGATTCATGTGCTGTGTCAGTTTGTAACAAAAGGAAGAAAACAGGAACTGAAGCTTTGTGTTAGACTCAGTTACAGCTGATCGATCTCCAAACCATGCGTCACCTTTTAGATTATTTATTTTAAAACCAACTAGCCGCAGAGAGAAAAAATCCTACAGAACTTTTCTTCTTTGGTGGATTTCCTTTGATTGAATACGTTTGTAGTTTCCTCTGAACATCAGGATGTTTCAACCCTGCAGAGCATCATGTTAGAATTTTCTGTTTGACTTGAGATTGTTTCTTTTTTTGATTCTATTCTTGAAAAAGCAATTGTGTATTTGAGATATTTTAGATTCATTTCTGGAGGAAGCGGAGACATCTCGTCTTTATTTACACTCATAGATCTTTATGTCTGTGAATAGAAAATAAAATACAGTCTATTGTTGTATTGTAGTCGATTCAAAGTAGAGTCTTACCCCTGGTTGGTTCATACAAGTTAAATCAAAGTTGAGAGAACACAGGCACACATTATATTGTGTGTGTTTGCATAAAGAACGGAAAGTGAAGTCTGATCACATTATCAGTGGAGACGTACGTTAACACCAGGCGTGATTTAGTTTGTAGACATACGTCCATCACTGGAGTTTCAGTTTGAGGTCCCGTGACAGAAGCCTTGTCACAGCTCAGCGCTGAGCTGGTTGTCATGTGAAAATCACGGATGTTTGTTGATAATATGAAGCAATAGTCAGCTCAACAAAGAGCTGGAATCTTGTTCTCTTGGCAGAGGAGACACTGAGAGGTTGATGGTTTGATTCCCTGCTGTGTTCCCTCTTAGGTCAGAGAGAAACCAGACCATAGACAAGTGTGTGTGTGTGTGTGTGTGTGTGCGTGCGTGTGTAGGTTATGGACAGACAGGTCCTCGGTCTCAGAGTCCAGGCTACGACTCCATTGCCTCTGCTGTGTCAGGGATGATGCACATCACTGGGCCAGAGGTCAGTTTCTTTTATTGGTGTTATTACATCTTTTTGAAACCCTGTTTATCACGGTGGCCTTGAGGGACAAAGCTCATGCAAACATTATAGTCACTAACTCAAAATCCTGAAATGCAGTAAATACATGATGAAGAGAGCAGAGTTGTGACGCCTCCATGTGGACAAACACCGGCTTTACAGATTCATCAGCAGTCTGCCCACCAGACATAACAATTCTGATTTTAAACTTCAGCTCAGTGGGTTCGAAGAGTGGAACTGACTCAGAGTCGCAGCTTCAACTGTCAGAATTCAACAGATGATTGAGCTAAATGTAGAGATGGTGTCTGATTCCAGAACCCAGAGTGGGAGCTGGTTCCACAGGAGAAGAGCCTGGTAGCTGAAGGTTCTACCTCCTGTTCTACTCTGACAGACTCTAGAACCACAAGAGAACCTGTGTTTTGGGAGTGGAGTGATCTATTGGGACAATATGGTGTTATTAACCCTTTGACATATGAAGGGGTTGGATTGCCCTCACCTCCCATAATCAATTGTTTCCGCTGGCAGGGCGGTGAGCCGGTGCGTCCAGGTGTTGCTATGACGGACCTGGCGACGGGGCTGTACGCACACGGAGCCATAATGGCTGGACTGCTGCAGAGACAAAAGACGGGGAGAGGAATTCACATTGACTGCAACCTGCTGTCCTCACAGGTGTGTGTGTGTGTGTGTGTGTGTGTGTGTGTGTGTGTGTGTGTGTGTGTGTGTGTGTGTGTGTGTGTGTGTGTGTGTGTGTGTGTGTGTGTGTGTGTGTGTGTGTGTGTGTGTGTGTGTGTGTGTGTGTGTTCTCCTAGGGTCAGGAACACATTTGACCTTCAGTTCATGTTTGAAAACAGTGAGAACTCAGATGTTTCTCTCTCAAAAAAAAAGAAACGAATGTATATATAATATGACAAGGAGGTTTAATTTGTGGACACTTTTCAGGACAAACAGCGTCTTGATCGGTTCTTTCTCCTCAGCTGTTGTTGAGGGCACTGTGGGGTTTTAACTTGTCCTATCCACTCTGTCTCAGTCGGAGGAAAAGAAACAGGCAGCTGAATAAGACAGAAGTAAAACCAGAGTTTTCAGTGACGTGTTGGAGGTTGGCTAACGCTGCGAGTCTGATTCCATCCAGATCAATGAGGTGGTTTTGACATGAGAGATAATCACAAGTGTGTCTGTGTTTCTGATGTTCAGCTAATAACTAACCCTGGAAACATGCAGGTATTTAAACAAGCTGCGGATTTATCCTGAGAAATCTGAACAGTATAAACAAACTCATCAATATTTCTCCCAGTGTTTTCTCTGTATAAACAAATCTAACCATACGTAATCCTAAAACCTCCTGGGAGCTGGGATCACATGTCGCTCTGGACTCTGAAGTATTAGAGACGCCCAGGGTGCGTTTGATTTGTCACATCAGGACGTGCTACTTGTGTGACAGTGTTGCTTTTAAAAAGTTGTTTTATATTTTGTCATTTTTCACGTCTGTCAGCTGGTTTGGAAACTTCATGTTCGTCAAGAGAGAAGCTTCCCAGGTGGAGTTTAAAATAAAAACAGAAAAATCGGTTTCCTGTCACAGAAGCTGGAGAAGATTTTAATCTTCAGGAGAAGAAACTTTTCTTCCTCAGAGGGTGAAACTCTACTATCTTAAAGGGCCTGTTTTAGGGTAAAGAAAATAACAATTGGTACAATTTAGATGAAACACTAGTGAAAACATGTTTCTGCCAATAGATCCTTTCACCTAAATCTTACACACTGAAACTTTTAATTCTGAGAATAACCTGAAGTCACATCTACACTCGTTTTCACTCTTCTATATAACTAGGTCTGTCAAACGATTAATAATTTTATTAATCACAGGGTAGCTGTGATTAATCAGATTAATCACCATTTCTAAATGCCAGAAAAATCCCCATTTTCTATGTATATTGTGGTGGGAACGGAAAGATAAATTACAGAAGTCAGATATATACATAGTCCAAATGATAGTTAAGATTGAAAAATGAAATCAAACTAAAACATACCACACCAAAACATTTTTTAATCAAACTCAAAGATAACCTTTATCTTAAACAATTGGGGCATCTTAGCCTTTGCTCTTTTTTTTTTTTTAGCAAATATAGGATGGTTGAATAAAACTTCTTTTCTTTTTAAAATCAAACAAACATCCAAACCTTTACACAATTAAATGTAAATGTGAAATCTGAATCTGAGCCCATCTGTAGAAGCAGTGTTGAGCCAGTTCACACTTAAAAAGAACGAGTTCCCAGTTCAGATGTCAATCATGAGCCTGTTTTGATATCATTAAATAACTAATTATCAGAAACATGAACACTTGAACAAACATCAGTGTGATAAGAACGACCTAAAATGACAGAAACCATCTTTGAAAATCATTGATTTAACATCTACTTAAATGTTTTAGTTTGGTCCATGTCCCATCTGCTAACATGGAGGAGGAGGGTTTATGACTTCTACTGCAGCCAGACACCAGGGGGGAATTTGGGCTTTACTTTTGGAAGGCCTGCTGTCGTCCGTCTTTATTTACAGTCTATGGATCAGACATTCATCTCCATCTAGCGCCATCATCGGGTCAAAATGTCAGTTTTTATTTCACTGATTTTAGACAAAAACGAGTTTCTCTGTTTCTCCCTGATGTTTTTCTGTTTAAAAACCAGCAGCAGAACTTTATGAAGAATCTCAGAATTGACGGATTTCGTTCCTTTGCCCACGTTTTCTTTGCTGCATCAGAACATTGTGAAGAACCATGTGTGTGTTGACTGTGTTGGTGCCACAGGGTTGCGGGTCAAATGAGGAATGGGATCGACTTGAAAAAGCCTCGAGGCCGATATGTTTGCCAAGAGTCATGAAAATCAATTTGCAGGTTTTCAGCTGCTTGTAAGTTCAGTAAAGCCACAGCGCTCTCCAGTGGTGTAGCGGTGAAAAAACCTCTGGAGAATGACCAGTTGTGGTTTTTAGTTCTTTCAGGAATAAGTGACAGGGAGGTGGGAGACTGACGGCAGCTCAGATTTAACAGCAGTCCACCTCTCGTTCTCTCAGGTTTCCTGTCTCAGCCACATCGCTGCTAACTACCTGAACGCAGGGAAGGAGGCGAGGCGCTGGGGGACGGCCCACGAGAGCATCGTACCTTACCAGGTAACACCCTGAACACCCAACCGTCTGTGGTGGCAGTTTCTGTTTAATAATGATACTCTATTGTATAATAATACACACATAACATTGTCTCTCGGAAAGTTCAACTAAAACACCTGCAGGTGGGCTCACCCCACACAGCCACCTAGTGTGACGTGTATAGAATGAGCACAGAGCACAGGAGAATCACTTCACTTATACAATCAGAAGCCCCTCCCCGCGAGGAGCCAAAAGGTATTCTTCAGCCTCTTGATGTCTGACCAGGTTGGGCAGAGTTCCTGTCTCAGATCTCCTGGTGTGACTTCTGGTGTGAGACAATCTGTCTCCGAGATCCCCTATCTAGATTTACAACATCAAAAGACCCCAGTCCTGTATACAATGCAGAGTTCCCCTCACCCATCTCTATCAGACACACTAAGTAACACCCTGCAGTGAAGCATTTGCTAAGACACACATGTGGGGGCCATAAACACTTCCTTCTGCAACTTCCCGTAGTTAAGTCACAGAAACACATTTGTTATCTACTTATTCTAAATACATATCTGTTCTTCTATTAAACATTACACAAATGCAAAATCTGCCATTACACGTCCGTCCGTTTTTAAAACACACAAACGCATCACAGGAGGTGATAATTTAGCTTTAATAAAAGATTACAGACCGCTCCTTTTGAGTCTGGTTATTTTGCAAATGAAGATCCAAAATGTGACGAGCTGTCTGAACTCAACTCTGTGAACAAAAGAGGTCGTCGAAGAACGAGGAACATAGTTCTTCTTGCATCCTTCTTTTGTTCCTGTCATCTTGTGATAGATCTCAGGTTGTGTTTCCGTCCCATTCTCGTGAACACCATATCCCAAGAACGCCTCCAGGGAGTCTTTTCACATTCGACACAAACTCTCACGGATGACATTATTAGATTTTGGTTGTCAAAGGTCAAGGTCACGGTGGTCTCACTTCGTATGTCTAGGTTTTTCTTGAACATGAATTCTTATGATCAGCTTGAGGGAATGTCTTCAAATTTGGTACAAACATTCACTTGGACTCAAAGATGAACTGATTAGATTTCAGTTGTCAAAGGTCAAAGTGACCTCATGACTATGAAGAAGAAAATGATCTAGATGGAAACTGCACCGGTTGGCAGTATTTCTGGTTTGTTCTTGTCGTCCTTCTTTGACCGTATATCTCTACTGTAATAATAATTAATAATAAACTCTCTACACTTTAAATCGCCCAATTTCTCTCATCCTGCCAGCGTGCTCCCTCTGCTCTTCATTTCTACAAACAACTAATTCTCATCTCTCAGAACCTTCGCTATGCGTATATCTCCATCCTGGTTTTTCAGCTTCACTGGACTCATTGAAAAAAGGCCTCCCTTCTCCACAAATCTCAATATCATCTTAAACTCTGACTCTTCATCAGCTCTCTCCTCTATTCCGCCCTCCTCACTTCTACTACCTATGACTCTTTGAGCTGGAACCAGCAAAGTCATCATCATGTCCTCTTTTCTTCCTCATTCTCTCACTACCCTAACTTACCTCCATAATGTTTTCACTATTGTCAAACACTCCTCACTCTGATTCACTCCCAACACAGATGGACTCACCATTAATCCAGAAGCCTTGATTTTCAACTTTGTGTCCTTTGTTTGTTCGGTGTTTCTCTCTTTTCCTTATCAGAATATATCGCAATCTTTAGCTTTTCTTGTTCTCTGTCCAAAACGTCAAGGTCCTGCTCCGTCCTCTCTAGTACTGTATCTCTTATCACCCTAACTGTTGCTGTTGTTAATAAATCGTCCATGTCTCCAACACTATCTATGTATGTAGTCTCTCTTCTGACTTCCAATTGCTTGTCGACGTATCTTATTACTTTGCAGATTCTTCCCTGCTTCCTTCTTCTTCTTTGTTCAGTTTATTGTAGGGTGGCAACCAACGTCAAGGTGCATTACCGCCATCTACTGGATCTACCCCTTCTTCCTGACTGCTCCTCTGTCTTTTGTTCCTGTCGTCCTTTTGTTCTTGTCGTATCTCTTTTGATTGTGACATTTTAACTCGGAAGTCACTTTAATTAAATGAAAACAATAAGAGGTTCTTTGTGTTGTATCAGCCTGAATCCAACCTGAGTTGGTTCACATGAATGACACACACATGAACAGATAAAATGGCAGTTCTTCCTGATGTTTTGCTCCATCTGCTCTGCGTGAATGTGGCAGCTGCGGCAGCTTGATTCTTGTGGTGCTCGTCTCCCATCAGCTGGAGCTTTATTGTCCGACACTCAGATCTAATCTTTGTGCGAAGCGCCTTACCCACAATGTGCGCTTCCCCTGGGTGCCGGAGTTGAAAGCGGAGCAGACGGGTTTGCCGGAGATCATGACAGTTGAAACAACAGAAATGTTGGTGTTTTGCGGTTGCGGCTTTGTGAGAAGGAGCTGAAGAAATCATCCATCCCAGTGGTGCTTTTCAAGTTCGCATTTGATTTCTGAGATGGATCAATTCACATCTCCCCGAACTGAGATGTCCACCGTGTCAAAGACGAGATGCATGAAAGAATCCTCGCCAGCAGGAAGGAAAGGCTGAGACGTTATTACTGATTTTAGTATATTGAGTGTACATAAAATCAATACAATGAATTACACCTAGACATTAAACAGCCAGTGAGGGATGGACGCATCCTATTGCACAAAGCTCCATCAGGTTTCTGTATCCAATCTAGAGCTTTCAAACAACAGCTAATGATGCATCCAACCACCTCAGAGCTAAAGTTATCATTTGACATGATACAAAAGGGTTAGGCTCTTTTTTTAAATTGGGTTCCTCAGCCAGCAGAGGACAGAAGCTTCGCTGCAACCTGAGTCCTCTGCCGCCTTCTCTCAGGACGGTTTAGAGTTTTGTGGTAACTGTCGTAACTCCCCTGTGGACTGAGTTACCCACAACTCTCAGACTGTAGTTGAAAGAGAGGCAGCGTTTAGAGCTGAATGTAGAGTGACTAAAGGGTTAGTGGTCTGAACACAAACACACACTACTGCTGTGTATGTGTGTTTGTGTGTTGTGATGTATGACAGACGTTCTTGTCCTCTTTTCATGTGGCGACGAGTATTTATTACAAACAATTGTGAAAAAGGAGGAGAAAGTAAAGACTAGAAGAAGACAACAATTAGGGAGGAAAAGAAAGACGCGTTGAGGGGAGGAGGAGGGAGGAGAAAAGAAGTAGAAGAAGAAGAAGAAGAATTGGTCTTTAAAAGAAGCTTCAGTTTATTAAACTCATTTTAAAACTCATCAGATCCTCAACACACAAAAGTCTGGATTTAATTAGAGTTCGTTTTATATGAACCTGCTGAACTGGAAATTATTCACATCAACATGAGCTGAACATCATGACAGTTTAATATACGCTGGACCACATGGAGGAGGACACAGGCTCGGGTTGTTCTGATTTAACCACAGAGGAAGGAGAGGAAGAGGTACTAAAGGGAGAAGGTGGACAAGAAGAAGAGGAGGAAGAGGAGGAAGAAGACTTTGACTTTCAAACTACTTTATTCATGAATTTTCAAGGACTCTTAAAGGCTGTGTAAATCAATTAAAGATATATTTTCTGAGTTTGTCAAACCACAGAGCAACGTGTCATCAACCACCCAAGCAAATTTGATTGCTTAAAAAATAGACATGTATAAAAGTCATTTAAAAATCCTGTTTTGTGACACACCTGTATCATTGTTGTTTTTAGTTGCAGCTTCGTCTGTTCACAGCCTCCTCTCTGCCTGATGAACACATCATGGGTGCTTCCATGCAGGCGCTAGCTCCGCCGCTAGTCACCTTCGATTCTGCTAAAAGTTTAAAAGCAGAGAGTCGTTCTCCCCAGTGACACAGGACCTGTCCAACACAGCCCTGAAACCTGCTCTAACTCATCATCACAACTGATGCGACCACAGAGGGGCTGTGAGCAGGTTCAGGCTCTTTTGATGTTTCTAATGTGTGTCTCTGTCTGTTTCAGGGCTTTGAAACCAAAGACGGACACATTGTCGTTGCTGCAGGAAACGACAAACAGTTTGTCAAAGTCTGTGAGGTACATTCACCTTCGCCTGCACGAACACATGTGGTTTTGTTACGCCTGTAACAAGGAGGTTCTGTTTTCACCTCGGTCTGTCTGTTGATTTGTTTGTTGTTGGAGCGATGGCACAAGAGGCAGATTAAAGGGTAGATCCACAGTAATGTTACAACTCGGATTATTTTTTGTAAACTTTTCAGGAATTAAATTCACAGATCTTAAAATTCCAAGGTTCAGGAGGATGTCTTCTGACGGATAAATTATTTACTGGCATGATCATACACAATCATAACATTAGAAATACAAAATGAGACACATGAAACAACACAACAGAAACAAACAGATATACACTACCACAACCCTAACCCTCTACATTGATCAGTTTAGTTGTGTTGTTGATGTTATCTTATTGTTTTGTGTGTTTGCAGGTTTTGGAGCTGATTGAGCTGAACGAGGATCAAAGATACAAAACTAACAAACTGAGAGTACAGAACCGAAAAGAACTGCTACACACACTGTCCCAGAGGTACACACACACACTGTCCCAGAGGTGCACACACACACACACACACACACACACACACACACACACACACACACACACACACACACACACACACTGTCCCAGAGGTACACACACACACACTGTCCCAGAGGTACACACACACACACACACTGTCCCAGAGGTGCGCACACACACACACACTGTCCCAGAGGTACACACACACACACTGTCCCAGAGGTACACACACACACACACACACACACTGTCCCAGAGGTACACACACACACACACACTGTCCCAGAGGTGCGCACACACACACACACACACTGTCCCAGAGGTACACACGCGCACACACACACACACACACTGTCCCAGAGGTACACACACACACACACTGTCCCAGAGGTACACACACACACACACACTGTCCCAGAGGTATTATTATTGAAATTCAGGCGTTTTAAACCTGTTGATTAAAAATAATGTCTAAAAATCACTATTAAGTTTTAATAATAATAATTTAAAATCAGTGGCATCATGTTTTCATTTTTTTCCCGTTAATTCCATCTCAAGAACGCCTTGAGGGAGTTTCCTCAAATTTGGTTCAAACAAAAGATGAAGTGATTCGATTTCGGACGTTGAAGGTCACAGGTCAGTGGGACCTGTGACCTTCAACCGCACTGGTTGGCGGAGGCGTATAGCTGCAGTTTGGTGATTTAAGTTTTGTTATTAACTCTAATTGTGATAATGAATCTGTAATCATCTCAGATTCCTGCAGAAGAACACAGCGGATTGGCTGAGGAGTTTTGAGGGCTCCGGTGTTCCTGTTGGACCAATCAACAGCATCCAGGAAGTGTTTTCTGACCCTCAGGTAGAACACACAAATACACCCACACACAGACTGTGTTATTGTCATCATACTTCATGATGGTGAGACTGGGGTCTCCCAAATACAGCCAGAGACAAATGTGTTGCTTTTCAGCATCTTTATTAAATCGGAAACTCACAAAACTCTTAACTTAAGTTGCCTATTATTTCTGCTGGCGATAGCGTTACAGCCCAGTCTGTCTCTGCTCTTTTGAATCAGAGGATCGATCAGCTAACAGCCCTCAGCTGATTAATCCTCTGGTGCAGGTGCTCTCCGAGTCACAGTGAATTATTGTGTTTGTGGGTTAACTCATTCTGAAGCTTGTGTTGATGTTGTTAAGTGAACGTTCCGACAGCAGCAGCTAGCAGTTATCATTTCGCTGTGACCTGTTAGCTGTTAGCAGGACGCGGAATCTGGATGTTGTGGTCCAGACGTTTGTTTGTGTTTAGGTGTGTGAAGGTTAAATCAGATATTTAGCATGAACTTTTAAGTAATGTGTCATCAGCTGTTAATTCAGTTTAATCTCACATATTGTTGTATTAACATGATTCATCATATTAAGCATAAAACTATATATAATAGTAATAATCTGGAATGAATTTTCCAACAATAAATCTCTTTCTACAGCAGCTGCAAAACGTTTGTCGTCAAATTGCGGTAACAAGTTTCTGTTGTGGTGGAGGAAGAACTTTAAAATAAAGTCGTGTGTGTGTGTGTGTGTGTGTGTGTGTGTGTGTGTGTGTGTGTGTGTGTGTGTGTGTGTGTGTGTGTGTGTGTGTGTGTGTGGTGTGTGTGTGTGTGTGTGCGCTTCCACACAGCAGCTCTACAGTGAAGCTGTTAGTAATCAGGATGGTAGGAAGTCACCACCGGAATCTGGAAGTGATTTGGAAAAACTCTGTCTCTCTCTTCTGTCGCGTACCTAGCAACTGCATCCGAATTTTGTGCAAAGTTTCAGCAAAATGTATCCGTGTTTCGGCCACCAGGCGATTCATTGGGCAGCCTCCTAGTAAAATGTGTGTAACATGTCCTCGTGAGTCCATGTGAGGACACAGCAGGACAATGTGTGGAAGCTTCCCAGAGAGCGAGTGGACGTGTTGATGAGGTTTCTAACACGTGACGGACGTGAAACTGGAAGAACACAAACATCTCAGGATGAAGACGAGGAGCCGTACACGTAGAAGACGAAGACGTCCACTTGGAAACACGAGGAGGTTCCAGATCTTTTGGTGATGAGGGCCGACGCCGGTGTGGATGAGCTGTAAACAACAACACTGATCTTTCCACAGGCTCCGCCCCTGCTGCTCTACAGGCTCCGCCTCCTGCTGCTCTACAGGCTCCGCCCCTGCTGCTCTACAGGCTCCGCCCCTCGCCTGGATGTTCCCACATGTTCCTGTTGGTGTGAACGAGTCGGACCCGACAACCTGCTGCTGCTGCTTCACATGAGAAACTACAGGAAATGTCCAGACAACATTTTACACAGTTCATGTGTGAAAACATATTTTCTCTCTGTTGCTCTTTGTTTCCAGCTGTTCCTTCATTGTCACTGTTTTCTCTCTCATTTTTTTTCCTCACAGTTTTTATCTTGAAGTTCTCACAGTTATTTTTACCTTTGTACTGTTTCCTGTCCCTCTGCCCTCTTTTTGCTCCTCTCTGTCTCTCCCAGAAGTTCAGCAATAACCGACCTTGTTTTTACGACTACAAACCCTCGTCTATGTATCTGTCATGTCGTCTGGGCAGCGGCCAGGCCCTGCAGAAAGTATCCAGCTGAATATGGTTTTAATATCCTGACTACTGGTGCGCTTGATTTATCTCAGCTGAAACCTAAACAGCCCCTGAAGTGAATACCTAACATGTAAGATCAAATAAATCAGAACCCTTGGTCTCAAACCACCCATTTCTGGCAGAAGGGGGTGCCTTGCTCTGTGCTTGGCTAAACAAGGAATCATATAATTTAACAAACAACCCATTCTAGTGCTCCAAACTACAAAGGGAAGCTGGGAATTTAACACTTAACCCTGGCATTATTACTGCCTTGCTTCATTCAAATAGATGTATGGAAGGCATGTTTGTACCTTACTCTTGCTCCTATTGGGGTAAACAAGAACTCTAGGATTTTAACCCTCAATTCAATCGCTGCCTTGCTCAAACTATGGTAGACTTAGAGCCTTCCTCCAGTGAAATGATCCATCTTTGCTGAAAGTGTTAGTGACGTTTTCTTGGGAATTCAACGTGTGACCTTGGTGATGTGCCTTGCTTTATGGTTTGGAGGAAACTTGGTGGTGCCTTTCTCATGCTCTTAGTGGGACACAGGGAATTCGACTCCCAACCCACGCAGCAGTAGTTAGTTCGCCGTCAATACTGCCTTGCTCAAGGAAAATTATCCCCTAATCATGTAACCACAAATCTTTAAGTGACTTGCTCTAGGGAAGTGAACCTGTAACCTTGATTGTGTGAGTGCCTTGCTCTAGAGGAAGGAAGCCCCAATCATGAGTGCCTTAAGATCAGGGCTTTGAACCTGCAACTCTTTCAATGCCTTGCTTTGCTAACTGGCCGACAAACCCTGATTCCTTCACAAAGTGTTTTTGTCTTTAGAAAACTTCTTTTCTTTTGTTTGGACACAATTTCTACAAATCTCCTTTATTACTGTCAGGACATTGTCGAATCAAGCAGAGACGCCATAAAACTGATGCTGCAGAAAAAGTCACTCTTCCAGACAACTCGCACTCCCAGGTCATGAGGACCGCACATCGTCCACTGGAGAGCAAAGCGAAGCTCCGGCCACTTTCTTAGGAAACACTTCCTCCAAGCAGACTGGAGCGAAGGTCTGAGACGAAAAGATTCCTCTGAGGTCACCGGAATCAAATAAGTGTCGTAAGACAAAATGTAGCGCGTTAACTTCACATTTTGTCCATGTTTATCATGTGTGTTGGGATTTCTGTACTGCTATTGTTTCAAATGTGAACAGTACCCAGCCCTAGTACCGCACCCCCCGCTCCTCCAAATATGGTTACTTCTGGTTTTAAAAAAACTAGATGGCGCTGGACAAAATGTCAAACTGAGGCTCCAAAGCGGCAGCACACAAACCAGAGGGTTTGTCATGTCACGCTAGAACACGTTGTTACAGTATATTATGACGGGGTAAACACCCAAGTTATGAGGATTTCCTTCTTCAGCAGCCCTTTTTAAACTGTTGTTCAATCATCCAGGGAGAAATGCATCAGAGAAGAATAAAAATGTGTTCTACAACTATAAAAATAGGACGGACACCAAGATGTGATGGATGATCAGAAGTTTAGAACTTTAGCAACTCTTTTCTCGACAGACCGGATTCCTTCTCAACAGATACTGAATTACGTTGAAGGATTGTATCAGGAGAGGCTGAATCTGAAGTCATGTTGACAGACCTGAAGCTTCCTCCAGGTCACGTCGACCTGACTGTTCCCCAGATAAGCTGCGAGCTGACAGCGAAATGCAGCTCGAGGGAAATATATTTCTGCTCTGTATGAGCGGTGGCCTGGATTGATGAACGTGGACGTGTGGGGAGGTTTGATGAGTGACTAACACCAAAATGAAGTTTCCACCATCACCATGGGTTGAAACTTACTCCGTCCAAATTATCTCGGTGTAACCGATGCACATTAAATCAAACATGGGTGAGAGAGTAACAGATTTCAGCCAGAAATCCCCCCTGCAGCTTGTTCAATTCACAAGCGGTTGCAAGTGTGGTTGCACATTTTAAAAGTTGACTCCTGCAGACAGTGTTCTAACCTGCAGAAACACCTGCAGAAACCCAGGTGCTTCATAGTCTGACAGAAGCCAAGCCCCCCGCAGCAGTCATAGCTGACGTCAGCAGGCCTGAAGCACTGCACCAAAGAAGTGGAACCCTCCGTGGATGTGGAAACAACAGCTGTGTCCATGCTCTACCTGATCCACAAAGGAGGCAGACTTAATGTGTCAGGTAGAGCACAAATATCTACAGAGGGTTTCTACCGTTAGCTGTTCGGTTGAGTTAAAGCAGGAAATTCAAGCATCGGACGTCTCGTCACTTGCCGGCACCATTACCACTTTGAAAATCATCAAAACGCAATGAATCATGGAGGGTTGGGCCTAGAAGGATCCAACTGTTGAAGCCTTGGACGCAGTTTAAGGAGCCTTCATAATTGAAGTTGCACCGCTGTGATGCAATTTGTCTTTAAATGCAGTTGGAAAAGGTCTGTTTGTGTCAGTGTGTACGATGATGATGATGATAATCACAGATTATCATTAAATTCCATTTGTTCAGGATTAGATTTTAGTGAGGAGCCAATGGAAACATCTGAATCTCCCTTTGTGGGATTCTACAATAAATTCAACTCTAAATCAGCTTAATAGTTAATTTAATATGATGAAAGATGAATAAATACGACCTGATGACTGTGACGCTCTCAGGGACAAATAACCTTTTTAGAAAACCTAGCTCGAACTCTTCATGTCTCCAGCTTTGGTCAGAATCCCTCTGGGTTTGTGTGTGTTTTCATGAGAGCTCTTGAATTGTGTAATTCCAGTGGTTTTGTTTCCCTGGTGGTTTCTGCATCTCTGTCTCTGCTGAAAGACTGATGGCCTCAGCACATTCGTCTTTTCCTCTGTCCGAGAAGACTTGAAACTCAATTAGAGGAAGAGCAGCTCCAGCCGGCTGATGTCCCCTGCGGGTAGTAGCTCTTATCATCTACTGGCCACAACGACAGATTTATTCCTCTGCCGAACTGTGTGTGAAGACCCTGCTGTCCAAGTGTGTGTGTTTGGGACAAAGTATTATATTTGATGGGAAGATGAGAGAGAGAAGTTATTCTCATCCTCGTTTGTGTTATTTCTACAGATCAAACTCATCCTTCACAAACTATACTTCACTTTTAACTGTCAAATTATTTGTATTATATATTTTTTTCTGTGTTCTGCTCGTTGTCACTACTGGTACCTTTACCATCCAGGCCACAGCTTTACGTAACACGCCTAAAACTCCTGTTCACATCTAATGGAAGAAAAAAACGAGTGTGGCGCTTCACAGGAACGAAAACGCTGCGAAATTCAGAAGCGTCTTTGATTGTCAGGGTCAAAGTGAGAGCAGCAGGTTCAGGCTCAGATCTTCACACTCACACTCCTTGATGTTGCAGTAACATGATGTAACAGCCTGGATGACTCCCATGGGTGCTGGTTAGTCGACTTAATGGACGCCACAGTTTTAGCTTCAAAGACTCTGGGAGGGGGCAAGCTGGGGGGGGGGGTTGTATACAAAGACTAACGAGAGATAGGGAGGTAGGGAGTTAGGGAGGGAGGTGTGAGGATAGCGGGTGAAGAGGTCATCGTCCTGTCATCACAGGGATGTGATCGTTCTGATTGGTCAGATTCAGTTTGTTCCTCCGCTCACAGCTCTGCTTCTGATTGGTCAGTGAATCAAAAAGAGGAGAGAGAGAAGAGAAAGAAAGAAAGAAAGAAAGAAAGAAAGAAGAAGAAGAGAAAAAGACTGAAGAACAAGAAACACAGGAAATGAGGAGGCACATGGCCGACAACCACAAAACTGTGGTCCTGTGTACATTGTGGGGGACTTAACTTTAGGTTAAGTTAAGGTTAGGTTGGTTTAGGTTTGGTAAAGTTAGGGTTGGTTAGGTTTAGAGTGTAGGTTATCAAGCATGTTAAATGTTTACTATGTGTTCACCTCAGGTTAGCATGCTAACATTAGCATACCCCTAATGTTACTTGAATACTACTACCTAACGCTAACAGCTGAAACTGATGTATCATTAAATCAGAGAGTGCTGGAAGAATTACAGTGAAACAGACGTCACATGTTTGATTCCTCTTGTTTACGCGTTTGGTAAAAACATGAAGCTGTGGAGGAGCTGTCCTGGATGTTGATTGTTTGTTTAAAGCAGCCAGATAGCTCTGAGTGTATCAGCGCCACCCTGCGGTAGAGTCAACAGTAACCAGCAGCACAACAAGACGTTGTTATGACGACAGTGTGGGTCCCTGCTAACTGTCAGAATTTATAGTCACAGGGAGAAAGTGAAAAATTCCAACAAAGTTCATCCTGAGGGAAACAAGACGTGTTCCTGAACCATATCTAACCACATCTCATGTCCCTTGCTCCCCAGAGGATGAACACTCTGAATTGTAAATGACTTCTAGCGCCACTGTCAGGACAAATGATATCAATTTTAACCTCAGCTACAGTCTATGATCATATACCAGCGTTCACCACACAGTCAGGACATGGACAGCAGAAACTGTTTCCAGTGAGAGCTGCTGAGGTCGACACGTTCTCACGTTCAGGATAAACAAGTGAAAAACAACAGAAGGTTAAATCGTGTCTGAAGAAATGAACCTTCACTCGTGTATTAATGTTTTTATTTTCACAGACTATTTTGTGACTTTAATTCTCGCTCTATTTTATGGTTTTAGGAAAAAAAACTAAAGTGTGTGTGTGTGTGTGTTTTGACCATATCTGGATGTAATGATACCCTGCATAACAAGCAGATAGTATTACACACACACACATGCATGCAATCATATTGTTACACTTGTATGCACGCATGCACAACTACGATGCACACATCAAACACACACACACAGTTGTCTCATCAAACTCTTGATAATCTGTTTTTTCTGAAAATATATATTTACATGGAAAATACAGTTTGTTTCAAACGTCACAGAACATGTGGTGAACCTGAACACAGCCTGCTGAAAATCAAACTAACTTCAGTTCACACACTGTAAATATAGATCAAAGACTGAATAAAGATCAAAGACTGTAAATCTCCAGAAATGAAGCAAAAACAGATCCAAACGCTGCCATCTTGAGGTGATGCCGTCATTTACAGTCACAGTTTGTGCAGTAGTGATCGTTGGTATCGAGGCCCCACCCACACACGCTGTCAACCAATCCTAAGTCAGTGTCAGCTGTCAATCACATCGTCTCAGCCTGTTATCATCAAATAACTTCACCATCGCTGCTTTTTGTTTGAAGTTGAGCTCTTTCTGCAACAAACAACTTCCTGTTGACACATGCACGCACAGTTCACGTGAGTGGTCAGGTGATGCGTGTTTGTATAATCGGGGATTACAACAGAGATGGTTTGGATGGAGCCTGATTCACATGTGACATCATTCGTATCAGCTTTAGCGGCAAAGAATAGAAATGATTCAGCTGCTGCTCAGCTGTTAAAACCCCTAACCTCAAAAAACTCATTTAAACATGGCTGACGTGTGTGTGTGTGTGTGTGTGTCTGTGCACGCCACTGTCATGTTAAAGATAGTTTGTGAGAGAATAACTTTCACTCTGTGCAGATCAGACAATTGGGTCAAGTGAAACGTCTTAACTTCACGTCTCTGGGACTAAACGTAGTCATATCGTAACAATTGAGATTTTCTTCAAAGTTAAAAACAGAATTGAAGGAACGAGGGAAGATGAGAAAGAGAAAGAAAAGACACACACACACACACACACATTATAAAGGCACAAAATGAAAGTACTCAAGTAAAGAAAAACTGTTGTGAAGAACAAAGTGAATCGTACCCGAAGTCACCGTTTGATGTTTGTTTGTTTGTAGGTGAAACACAACGATCTCATACAGGAAATGAATCATCCAACAGCAGGACGCATCAGTGTGCCCGGTCAGTACACACAGACACTCACACAACACACACACACACACTCATACAACACACAACATACTCTCACACAACACACTCACACAACACACCCTTACACAACATACACTCACACAACACACACACACACTCAAAAAACACAACACACACATCACACAACACACACAACATACACTCACACAACAAACAACAAACAGACAACATACACTCACACAACACACTTACACACAACATACACTCACACAACACTCAACACACAACATACACTCACACAACACAACACACTCAAACAACACAAAAAACACACAACACACTCACACAACATACACTCACATTGTGTGTCTGATGTTGTCCTTATCGTGATCGTCCAACGTTTGCAATCAGCTGATCACAGAGATCCTTACTTCCTCTGATCCTTCCTTTCCTTTCTTTCTTCATTCATTCCATTTTACTTCCTTCCTTCCTTCCTTCCTTGTTTCCTTCACAGAACAATGATGACAAAGAGATGGAGGGGAAAAAAAGACAAAATGAGAATGAATAGAGATATTACATAATCTTATTGTTAATTATTTGCCCTGATACCCCCCCCCCCCCCCCCCCCCCCCCCCCCCCCCACACACACACACACACACACACACACACTTACACACTTGTTGAGCATCATTGAAGAGGAAAACTAGTTGCTAATGGTTTGAAAATAGCCGAACTGTTCACACACAAACACAGTCATGCATAAAAGCATGCAGGCCGACAAACACACAACCACACACTCTCTCGTGTGATCATGCACGTGTGGGCTCACACACACACACACACATTTGACTGTGAGAGTTCAGCTCATTAGTGGCGTCCTTTAAAAAAAAGGTTAATTGTTGCGAGTTTCCTAAAATAACGTGTTTGTTCTGAGTCTCGTCTGTGGAGCAGAACGACACGAGACACTTTTAGCTTCTGTCACATTCACACTTTTCTTCAACGTCCTGCTCCTCATTGGTCGGGACCAACACTCTGATACTAGTCATCAGTTCAGTCTTTGTCCTTAAGCTTTGAAAGCAAATGTCCATCTGTCGACTGATTTTTAGAAAGATCGTTTTTACTGTCATGTTTCAAATCTAATATCGAGGGTAATACACAAACGGAATGTTTTTCAAAATAAGAGCACACACAGCTTCAGAGTAAGATAGTGGTAAATCTCGACATCTTACCTTTAAATATCTTCTATTTAATGTATACATTTGTTTGTTTGTTCAACAGGGACAATGCACAGCTCCTAAGCATTACCAGAGTTAGCTATTAGCTAACTTTCCTCTGTAGTCCCTGAGCAGGAAACAGAGAATAACATCTCCGCATTTTTAAAAAGAATAAAAACTTTCCTCTTTTACTTTATTTGTTTTCACAGTTTATATTTCCTGCCCAGTTCAGTGTGTTCACAGAAAAATCTCTTAAGATTCTCAAGCTGCTCGTTTCTCAACATTCACAATGTGTCAGAAACAAGAGGACAAACAGAACCATGAATAAAAGATTAAGAGATTCGGTTTTCTTATTAAAAAAACACCTGAGTGACACAAAGAGTTTGTTCCCAATTATGTGGAACACTGTGACCTGAGTGATTCACACACATACACACACACATACATACACACGCACACACACACACGCATACACACACACACACACAAACACACACACACACGCATACACACACACATACACACACACACACACACACAAACACACACGTATTTAAAAGTAAAGAAACTAAATCTGCAGCAGAGACACAAAGTACATTCATCAGTTTTCTGTCACACGTTAAAGTTAAAGGAAAAACATTAATAGTTCAAACTTTCACTTGCATTCAATCTGCACCAAATCACACACACTCATAAATATCTGATTGTTTTCATCATGAATTATTCACGGTTTCTGTCTCACAATGTTAAAGAAAGTTGGTGCAATGCATGCTGGGTGACACCAAAGGTCGGGGACGTGGGTGTAGAATCTCTCGTCCTCGTCTTCCCCTTTTTCTTTTCAAACAAGCTTTTCATTCTTCTCTGTAAGTTAGAGTTGAACCTGTCGATGAATCGGAGGCTTCAGGAGAATGACGACACCTGAATATTCACTTTTCTTCTTCTTCTTCTTCTTTCTTTTCCTTTAGTTGTATCCGATTTAACCTCCGATTGTTTTCTTGTCTTTAGGTCCGGCGGTTCGATTCAGCAGCTTCACCCCAGGTGGACCGACGCCCCCTCCGCTGATTGGTCAGCACACTGTGCAGGTGCTGCGGGACACCCTGTCCTACAGTGATGACATCATCAAAGTGCTGCTGGAGTGCAAGGCAGTGGTCCAGAACAAGGTGTTCTGATGAATGTGAATCACTAAACCTTGAATTATTTTATTTTAACGTTTTTACTCATATTTTGACGTTTCTTTGACAACATTTTATAAGATTGATTGATTGTGATTTTTTGCTTAAGTCTGAAGTTCTGAGAAACCAGAAATTTCATTAAACTACATAAACCTACATAAACCTGGTAAAGAAATCATACAAATGTTTTAGGTGAAAAAATCAACATCTATTGATCAGTTATCAGTAGCTGTTGGACTTTTTCTGGTCGGGTCATCACTGTGTGCGGGCGTCCGTCCTGTACCTCCCTGTGGGGGGGCGGGGCCTTACAGACGTCATCTCCAGGACTGCTGCTTGCAGACTGCAGGCAGCTCAGCGGCTGCTGTCTGGCTCCTGTCTGCTGGTAGGTTGAAGCCCGGCTGCTGTTCTGGAGGGCCGGACGACTCAGCTACAATAAACAGCTGTTCCTGATGAGGTCCCCTCAACGCAAAACTGACTGGACTTACACCATTTTACAGTTCCATGATTGATGCCTGGAGGACTCTGAGCTCCATTAGACCTCCTGACCCCAGGCCTGGGATGTGGCTGTTTGAGGAGCCTCTGTTTGACAATGTTTTCTTGTCTGACTCCGGTTTCTTCTTCAGCTACAGTAAAAAACAAATTCACTGAGGCAGGTATAGTGAAGCTGGGTCACCTTATGAGGACGTCACTCGAGAGGCTGGCTGAGGTGACGGACATGCGGTCAACCAGAGTGCTGCGGAGCCTGGTGGACGAGGTGTGGCGGTCACTGCCTGAGCCTCTCCGGGACCTCCGCTCAGAACCAAAGTCTGGCTGACCAGTGGAGTGAAGGACAGGAACATGTCTTTCCTACCCTGAGTGTGAGTCCTGCTGTGGGGGAGTGGAGAGAAGAGAGCGGCCGACTGTTATCCCTAAAGACTCCAGGGAACATTCAGCTCCTGTGGAGGGAAGCAGCTCTACGGCAGCTGTGTGAAGGTTCTGAACTACCGCTCTCTTACAGGAGTCAGGGAGTCCAGATGGACTGAGGGTTTTGGCTCTGACTCTTCCCCTAGTGGCAGCTGGCGGGTCCTGTATAAGCCTCCTGTGGAGAAACGGATGGCTGACATCCAATGGAGGATTATACATGGAGCTATAGCTACAAACAGATGCAGAGCTCACCTGGACCCAAGCACTGGGGGGGAGACCTTAGAGCATTTAGTGGTGTCCTGTCGCCGGCTGGCTAATCTCTTTAAGCTACTACAGGAGAAGGTGGACAAACTCTGGTCTTCATTAACTTTATCTTTGCAAGTGCAAAACTGGCTATTTGGAAAAGTCACTAAAATCAAATGGTTTGAGAAGGTTGGACTGATCCACTCTTCTGCCTGAGGGGTTTGATGTGTCCTTCAGACTGACTGATGATGGTTTCCAGTATTGGACAGGTCCTGTGTCACTGGGGGAGAACCACTCACTGATTTAAACTTTTAGCAGATTAAGTTTAATTCTAGTGTTTGTGTGTGAGTATAAAATTATTATTGACAATATGTCATAAATAAAGTTGTTTGAAAGTCTTCTTTTTCTTCTGTGGTTTAACAACAGCGACCAGAGAACCAGCCCCACCTGCTGGTCATCAGCAGAGCAGGAAACCAGACGTCTTTCAGGATTTAATATTTACCAACTTCTAGGAATTCATTTAATATCTGGATGAAAAACAAAAGAGACTGAAGTTCTGAGTAAAGTGTGATTTGATCCATTGTTGGTATAAAAATAATATATAATACAAATCTTTGCAGATATTGTTAATAATCAGAAATGAAATGGAAACTCTCGGCAGGTTGATTCATCGCGGATGTTTCACTCCCTCGACTTGGAAGACGTTGATGTTATTGGAGAAGCAGAAGAAATCCCCAGAAACGAAGAAGATAAATGACCCTGATGTTTAGTGAGTTCGAGGAAATGTGACACATCTGGAGGGTGACAGTCGTCGGGGGGGGGGTCTCAGGCGTGATTCATCACAAAACTCATTTTTCTAAAAGGAGTGAGACCTCTCGTCATGAAACCAAACAACAAGAAACAGAAACACCTCTTTTAATTCAATTAAATATCCCGATCCAAGATGATGAAGGTGGTGATGATGAAGATGGAGGTGATGGTGGTGATGGTGATGAAGATAAGGTGTGGAACAACAACAATTTGTGACCAGTAGGTTGTGGGTTTGATTCCGAGCAGGACGGAGGTTAGTGATCGACAAAGTTCAAACCAAAACTATTCCTTCTTTCTTCCAGAGTTTCATGATCTTCTTCAGTCGACAGAAACGTAGTAACTGACTTCCTGTCCATCATGAGAACACCCCCACTCAGTTGTGTCCACATACTTTTGTCCAAATACAGTAATAAATATAGTATATGTATATATACAACAATAACTTCGCTTTTTACTGGTCAGATGTTTGTGTTTCACATGAGGAGCAGGAAGCAGCGACTTTATGGGTGAGCTGTGACCTCTCCCTCTCTCTCCTTCTGTCTCTCTCTCTCGCCCAGTTGGCTGCCTCAGTGTTGAACTCAACGTGTGTGAGAGAAATTCGGATGTACGTAACTCACCAGCTCTTTAAGTGTCCCTTATTCCCTAACATCTGGAGTGTGTGTCTGTGTGTGCGTGTGTGTGTGTGTGCAGGAAGTGTTCAGCCTAATGTTGAACACAGACTCTGTTATATGAGAGACACGGGGACCAATATAATGATACACTAAGTCTTGACGTCGGTGGATATGAATGATTTTATTTTGAAGGGTTACATCACATCCTGTAGCTGCAGGCTGTTCACCTGCTCCGAGCCTGAGAACATGTCAGGAACATGTGATGAAGAAACGTTCTATTATCACAGTCACACGATTACATTTATCAGAATATTGAAGATACTTGATTACTTTTAATTTAAGTGTTTACTCGATACTTGTTTTTATTAAAATCAAAGATGACACAAGAGACAAGAAACTGAGACCAGTTGTCATGACGATCCCTCAGGGTGGTCAGGTGACATCACCCCATTATGGGAACCAATGGACTCAACTATCTGCGTGATCACAAAGTCCATCAGAGATCAATGGTCAGAGATTAATAACCATCACGTTCTGTTTCTAATATACTTTCCCACACAGACAGATTTATTGATTTTTACTTTATTCGATCAATCTTTTACAAAAACGTTTCTTAGATCAATAAATCAATCAATAAAACTCCAGTGAAAACAGAGTTGATTCTTTCTACAGAACAAGAGGAGGAGGAGGAGTGAACAGTAACTTCACATCAATTCTCCTCTTCCTGCTCAAATAGACAATGAACTTGTGGAGAGAGAGAGAGAGAGAGATGTGCAGCATCCTGGACATTAAAGCAGACCTGACCCACAATGCACTGCTCTGCCAGGCTGGTAGCCAATGAGAAGACAGGCTTCACTCACCTCCACACCTGTCTCTTCTGACAGGATGTGTCCTCCCAGGTTGCCATGGCAGCAGCATTTCTGCCGCTCTAATTATCACATCTCCCACAATCATCTTTGTTTAACTTTTGAACACGTCTGAGGAAAAGGTTGACTTTGCTAACTCGTTAGCTTCTGTGGCTTCCAGACAGCGATGTTGATATTTGGGTCCATGTTGCTGTTGCCTAGCAGCAGCGTGTCCTTATAACGCCAACCATACTGTGTACGTGATGTGTACGTGATGTCCCACATCTTAACCACGACCGTCTGAAAAGAACCACGACGAGACGATGTGAGGTTGAATTTAAAAATGTAATCTGCTTCTTCAGGCATCTGAACTTTTTTAATTAGCTTCGCTGTCGTTCCACACATATGATGCTACAGTCTCTAACACACAGCGACACTAATCATACAACAGCGTCATGGACGGAAATGAACTTTTAACACACGTCTGCCACAAACAAAGCAAACAAAGACGAGTTTGTGCTTAAAACACACTGACACACATGAAACAAAGAGAGAGAGGAGGGGGTCGAGCGAGGAGAGGGTCATTCTGGGTAAACTGGGCCTCACACTATTCACAGGAAACAACAGAGAGACGAGAGGACACACGGTCTCACAGAGAGGACATGAACCACGTCTCACCATCCACACTGCGGTTTTGTCACAAATGTAAAAGTTGGGAATTGAACGTCGCCCGTCGTGATGTTTACAGCGAGACACGAACAGATGAACGTTCTGGGTTCAGTCTCCGAGGCTCATTAAACCTTCGGTGACCGGTCATGTGGGACGTGAGCAGGACACTCGGACGCCTCAGTCCACACATGTATTGTACGGTGGGTGACCTCAGCTGAACCGTGCACGGAGCCGACGTTCAACAAACATCTGAACTATTCAAATTATTATTAGTTTGATTATCACGCAAATTAAAATATTCTTAAATGATTATGCTTCTGCCAACAAATACTCACGGGTCTGGTTGGTTTACTGTGAAAATCAAAACATATTTGTGTGGATGAAAAGTTAATGTGTGTGTGTGTGTGTGTCTGTGTGTATTTGTGTGTGTCTGTGTGTGTGCAGGGTGGAGCTCGCTGTCTCTTCTCTCTGGAGAAATAAATGTTTAAAGCAGATCTGGATTTTATTTTATCGTCTCCTGCTTTTCATTTTCCCTGCGAGTGTGAAATGATTTTCCTGATTTCCTCTCTCGTGTCCTCGAGCGAGACGCTGAACCTTCGACCTTCGACCTCCCTTAGCGCAGAATTCCGTCGGACGTGTTTTTGTACATTTGGAAACTTTGTCTGTAGAAATGAAAAGTTTATAAAATAAATGAGTTTGTGAAGCAGCGGCTGAAACGTGTGTATTTTCCCTGCTGCCCTCAGTGTGGTCTGACAGGCTGATGAGATCCACAGCTGCTCAGCATTAACGTGTCTCAGCCTCTATTGTGTGTCTCTGTCTTTTGTCCCCTTCACTTTGTCCTTCATGTTCCACGCTAACCCTAACCCTTCTTGACGACTGAAGAGGCTTGAAGACGTTTTTCTGTTGAAGGGAGTATAAGAGTTTCTTTCCAAGGAAAATGACTCATCAAGTATCGTCAGTGTTTTTAAAAAAGTTCAGAAGATGAAGAGTCTGTGGGTTCATCCTCAGCTGCTCTTTCAAAATAAAAGCAGCTGAACTCAGTGATGAACAGACTGTGATACTGTCGGGAGCTTAAACATCAAGACTCCACAGAAAGTTCTGATTAATTAAAGTGGACTTTGGAGATGAAGCAGAATCCAAAGTAAAATTATATCAACCTTTGTGTTTACGTGTGTGAGATGTGACTGATCTCCATCGACTGAGTGAGGCTAACAGTTTGCCTCAGTTTCTAGTCTTTGTGCTAAGCTACGCTAAACAAGTCCAAAGTGGTGGTTCTTTGAGGTCAGTCACCAGACTTCACTGTCGTGCTCCAAAGGCATTGTGGGTCATAAAACCGCTCTGTTCCCGTGAGCTTCTGTGTCTGGATGAGCTTCAGGTGTGTGTGTGTGTGTGTGTGTGTGTGTGTGTGTGTGTGTGT
>NC_047170.1:20682641-20692641 GCF_009819705.1 Hippoglossus hippoglossus | reverse complement strand
GTGACTAATCTAACGTGTATAACCTTCAGCGGCGAGGCAGACGGCGTGGTAATTAGCCAATTAGGACATTATTATTCCTCAAGTTTTCCCTGCTGGCTCTGCTCTGTGCGTCGCCATGCAGCGAGGAGGAGGAGTTTGAACAGGAAAGTGATTCTGAAACTTCTGTGGGAACGAGAACATCATCAGTTTAAATTCAGAGAAGAAACGGACGATGATAAAATCTGCTTCACTCAGACAGAAAGTCGCTGCTGTAACTTCTCGTCCACGTGAACTGTAAGAATCCATCAGTTTGGATGTTAGCATTTAAGACGAGCTGAGAGATAAATGCATGGGTTCGTCCAACATGTCCAACACGTCCAACACATCTAACACGTCCAACACGTCCAACACGTCCAACACGTCCAACACGTCCAACACGTCTAACATGTCCAACACGTCCAACACGTCCAACACGTCCAACACGTCCAACACGTCTAACACGTCCAACATGTCCAACACGTCTAACACGTCTAACATGTCCAACACGTCCAACACGTCCAACACGTCCAACACGTCCAACACGTCTAACACGTCCAACACGTCCAACACGTCCAACACATCTAACACGTCCAACACGTCTAACACGTCCAACACGTCCAACACGTCTAACACGTCCAACACGTCCAACACGTCCAACACGTCCAACACGTCCAACACGTCTAACATGTCCAACACGTCCAACACGTCTAACATGTCCAACACGTCCAACACGTCTAACACGTCTAACACGTCCAACACGTCCAACACGTCCAACACGTCCAACACTTCTAACATGTCCAACACGTCCAACACGTCTAACACGTCTAACATGTCCAACACGTCCAACACGTCCAACACGTCCAACACGTCTAACACGTCCAACACGTCCAACACGTCCAACACGTCCAACACATCTAACACGTCCAACACGTCTAACACGTCCAACACATCTAACACGTCCAACACGTCTAACACGTCCAACACGTCCAACACGTCCAACACGTCTAACACGTCCAACACGTCCAACACGTCCAACACGTCCAACACGTCTAACACGTCCAACACGTCCAACACGTCCAACACGTCTAACACGTCCAACACGTCTAACACGTCCAACACGTCCAACACGTCTAACACGTCCAACACGTCCAACACGTCCAACACGTCCAACACGTCTAACATGTCCAACACGTCCAACACGTCTAACATGTCCAACACGTCCAACACGTCTAACACGTCTAACACGTCCAACACGTCCAACACGTCCAACACGTCCAACACTTCTAACATGTCCAACACGTCCAACACGTCTAACACGTCTAACATGTCCAACACGTCCAACACGTCCAACACGTCCAACACGTCTAACATGTCCAACACGTCCAACACGTCTAACACGTCTAACATGTCCAACACGTCCAACACGTCTAACACGTCCAACACGTCTAACACGTCCAACACGTCCAACACGTCCAACACGTCCAACACGTCTAACATGTCCAACACGTCCAACACGTCTAACATGTCCAACACGTCCAACACGTCTAACACGTCTAACACGTCCAAAACGTCCAACACGTCCAACACGTCCAACACTTCTAACATGTCCAACACGTCCAACACGTCTAACACGTCTAACATGTCCAACACGTCCAACACGTCCAACACGTCCAACACGTCTAACATGTCCAACACGTCCAACACGTCTAACACGTCTAACATGTCCAACACGTCCAACACGTCTAACACGTCCAACACGTCTAACACGTCCAACACGTCCAACACGTCCAACACGTCCAACACGTCTAACATGTCCAACACGTCCAACACGTCTAACATGTCCAACACGTCCAACACGTCTAACACGTCTAACACGTCCAACACGTCCAACACGTCCAACACTTCTAACATGTCCAACACGTCCAACACGTCTAACACGTCTAACATGTCCAACACGTCCAACACGTCCAACACGTCCAACACGTCTAACATGTCCAACACGTCCAACACGTCTAACACGTCTAACATGTCCAACACGTCCAACACTTCTAACATGTCCAACACGTCCAACACGTCCAACACGTCTAACACGTCCAACACGTCCAACACGTCTCCCAGGTGAGAGACACACATGAATCATTTTAAAGGTAAAAACGTCTGTAAGAAATAAAAAGTCTGATCAGTCATCATGTGAATATTCCACAGTTCAGTCCGTGTGATCAACACATGTTTTGACACAACTTTTACATTACATTACATTATGACCCACAACTTCAGTTAAATGCTTCTGTCAAAGTCAATCAATCAGAATAAATGATAAAAAGACCAAAACTGTAAAGAAATAAATCTGAAATATAATTCTAAAATCCTAAAATATTTTATAATCAATAAACACAATATTTTGTGTGTGATGTGTGCAGTTTGAGTAGTGTAGTGTGTGTGTTGTATGTAGTGTGATGTGTGTGTGATGTATGTAGTGTGATGGCATGTTTGTGTGTGATGTGTAGATGAAGTTTTGTATCTCAGGTGAAAACAGAACACACAGTCCAGTATCATCAGCTCTGCTCTAATTATGTCATTAAGCTCTTACGTTCTAAAGATAAACCTGTTGTTCTTCTGCTTGTCTGCAGGCTTACGTGTCGGCGCTGAGTCATCGCTGAGTCATCGCTGAGTCATCGCTGAGTCATCAGGGTCACCAGGTGCAGATCACCTTTTCACCTCGGCTCTGTAGCGGCCATGTTGGATCTTCTGGTCCCGTCCGTCACTACAGAAAGAAAAGTTTGAGGTGAGATTGAATCCACGTTTGTGGTTTGGTTACGTCTGCACTGAGTCTGATCTGCTGCGTTTTGATGAGATTCCACATGAACACAAACATATCAAATCTACAGCGTCGCTCGTGAACACGCTCAGTCGTTAATGACAGTTTCAGTTTGTGGACGCAGATCTACAGAAAGATTTCATCTCCTCCACTCAGGACCACTGTGAGTAAAGATCACTTCATGATCACTACTGCACAGACATCCTCACCAGAAGATGTGTTCATATCCGAGATGCTTTAGCTTCTTCTTCTTCTTTGTTCGGATTGTTTTCTGGTGGCAATCAAAGTCAAGGTGCATCACCTCCATCTTCTGGGTTTTAGCTTCGTCTTCTTTATTAACAGACTTTGATCTTTATTTACCGTCTTTGATCTTTATTATCCGTCGTTGATTGTCTCATTGATCGTTTGTTTATTTATTTGATAGGGACAGATGGTGATTAAATGCTGGAATCTAAATCAGACTTTGATTTATTTTCAGACAATATCACTGAGTGTAGTTTCTCTGTGTGTTTGTTTTGGGTCATGATTTTCCTCCTTGGTCCAGATTCAGGTTTAAAAACTAAACACGAGCAGCGTTAACGGTCGGACTCAGTGTTTGACCTGATTTCTCCTCTGAACGTTTCTACAAACACCCTCAAGTGGAATCAGGAACAAAAACCTGAATATCACAGAGTCCTGCTCATGTTTGTTTGTGTTCCCACGATGCAGCAGGACTTCACAGGCGACATAACTCTGTCAGTCCAACTGTTCACACTGGGTAACTGTCATTTGCGATTTTTTATTTCTGTGCAAAACATCCATGTCTGTAATTCGTCAAGAAAAACGTGTTAAATTATCCAGATCAGATTTCTGCCGTCGGCCTGCAGGATCGTCTGAGGCTCATCAACACACAATCTGTTATCTGACACACAAGCTCATTTATACACACTGTGGGAAAACTGAAATAAATAAACCTTTGACAAATATACAGTAACACTCAAACGTTTGAGACCACGAAGAAAATCTCTCACATTCATTATCATTCATCATTATTATTCATCAAACAAACAAATAAATGAATGACTTCTTTTCATCCTGCTTCTTTTAACAACAGCTGTAATGATGATAAAATTAGTTTTGAATTTTTATATAAAAGTGGGTTATCGTAGTTACATTTCCAATGGGCAGCTGAGTGTAAAGGTCACATTCACAGCTGTGGTGGCACAAAGAAATCTTCGATCACAGGAAAGGGCACATGAAGGTAACTTAGTTATTAGTGTTCAGTGGTAACATGTAGTGAACGAGTTAATCTGTGGTGAAATCAAAACCTGAGGACAGAGTCTGTTTGAAGTGAGAACAGGGATTCTTTCATCTGCTAAATTATAAGTATATAAGTGTATGTGCACTTTTTATTTGTGGAGCCTGATCAGTTAACCAATAAAAATCATCTGAGTCTTTCATAGTATCAGCTGATATGAGTTCTTTGGATTTATAGTAATTTATAATAAAGTTTATGGCTAAACAGTAAAACATCATGAACTCGTTTTAAGTGAAATGTGTCTTCCCACTTTGAATTTGATGCTTAATGAAAAAATAATTTCAAGGAAATTGAATACCAGCTATATATGGACAAAATGAATGAACATTACAAATGTTGTAAAAAGTGAGTTAGGGTGTGTTTGAAACCTGCAGCAGTATCACGTTTTATGCTTCATGTTGTCGGCTCTCAGATACATTCAAATCTTTTCAATTCATTTTATTTTAAATGGTTTATTTTTCTGACTGTGACATAAAAGTCTCAGGCTGTTGCCGTCTTCTCCAAAAACACGTCACCTCCTGAAACAGTCGAGCATCAAACAGCGGTCGACCACAGCGGCCGCCCCGCTGGCAGGGAAACACCCTGCCGCGGTCCGCTGGGCCTTTTGATCTGCACACACGCTCAGCTCTGTCGTGCTATAGTTGTGAGGACCAGGACTTGGGTTAGGGTTCACAGTCATCTTCAGCCTGTAACCATGACGACCATACATCTCTACCCAGCTGTCGAGCGGTAGAAGGACCGAGGTGTGGTCAGAATGTCCTCACAGTGTAGGTTAAACACATCTGTCCTCACAAAGATAGAAGAGACAGAAATCCCTGATCTGGACAGCTGTCACTCATGATGTTCATAATGTCCCTTGAAACATGTGAAGACCTTTGTAATGTAGCAGGGCTTGAAGCAAGGTTAATATTAATGAAGGAACGTTTAGTCATAAATGAAATCTTCACTTTGCAGTTTCAGGGGGAGGGGGGGGGGGGGTTGTTTACATTGACAGAGCCTGTAGTTGGTTTAAAAAGCACGTTTACCATTTACCACCGGGGTTTCCCACCGAACCTGAGACAAACCAGTTGCTTTTCAGCATCTTTTATTCTTTATCACACGTGAGCAAACATAAATTAAACTAAACATAAACATGCTGGCGTATAGGCTTTGCCTATCATTTAGAAAAATACCTTGATAAAAAGTTTATATATAAAGTTTTTGGTCATACCACCAAGCACTATTTCACTGTATCTCAGTCATTTTTGAAAAGGTCATTAAAATGACTTAAAGTCTGAGGTGAATCAGATTATTATTTTGAATATGTCTCTTGTATCGTCTCCACGTGTTGAAGAACTTCACACAGACCAAATAACCAAATAACAGACGAAGACAAACCGCTGAGCTTCAGTCGAGCTCTCCGGCCCTTTGCCTCGTCGATCACAGCTTTAATACAACCTGCATTTCTCCTCGCTGTGAGGAAATGAGTTCCTGCTGTTTCTCGTCCTCGCTGGTCGACTGGAGCCGCCGCCGCCGCCGCCATCAATATTCATCCACTTTGTGCAATCGCATCATCTGAATGTGTGTCAAACGAGGCCTCTTCATATCGTTAGGGTTAGTCAAAGAATCAAACAAAGAATTCTCAAATCTCAAAATCTGATTCTCTGTCAATAATGTTTAGACATCTTTTAATAATTAGAATTCAAGTTTATATTTAGCCTCAGAATATGAATAACTAGCAGTGTAAATGTAACAGCTGACAGAAAAAATAAGTCAGGAATATTTCCTGTTTCCCAGAAATGACCAATGACAAGTTTTCATTGTGTACATCCTTTAAACTTTAATGGTGAAGCAGAAAACAAAACCCAAATAATACTGTAAAATAAATTAGATTAGAAAAATGCCACAAGCACATTTGATTTGTACAACAAAGCAATGCAACATACTGGATTCTTGATTTCCATATATACAGAATAAAAAATAGACTTTTTATTCTTTGTCCACTTTGTTCAGTGTCAGTATTTTTTCATCTTGATAAAAAGAACAACCACTTTTTTTATCACTTTTCTTATTTTTGACTTTTTCTTAGTTTTTGAGGCCTTTTTTTCTGCACTGACAGTTTGTGTGCGTCCACGTTCGCTCGGGACGGACGATGAGTTTGTCCCAGAAAGTTCAGAGCAAGAGCGTCCTCTCTCTCTGAAAACAAGTCCAACAAAAACAATAAAAATCATAAGAAGACGTAACATGTGTGACTTCATCAAAATGGGACCAGTACTTCAAACTTTTGGTGAAGTCGATAACACTGATATTAACACATATGACACAAAAAACACTCAACGTTTGTTTACTTTCTGAAGCAGAGACGACGGTGGATTGTTTTTTTCACTTTGTGATTAAAGCATTGTGGGAAATTGAGTTCTCAGTGTGCGGGGGGATAAAAACACCAGAAGTAAAAACAAGATCAAGATGTTTGTTTCAAAACAAGCAAAAACTATAAAGCATGAATAAAATCTGAAAGTGACGCCACATTTTACACATTTCAGTGAAATTAAAACAGATTTTAATCACGTTGGAAGTTTTTTTTTTTTTTTTTCAGTTTGAATGTAAGTTGAACTCCAAACATTTGTCGACTCTTTGGTTTCTAAAATAAACTAAAACTAGACATTTTCTCAAAACAAAAACCATCATCATTTCTTCTTATCAGATATAAAACTGATTTAAAATAAACCTTAAGCTGCTCATCACATCAAACCAAAAGATTTCATTTGATCTAAAAAACAACAAATTCAAACATTATCTCCAAGGAAAGAAAGAAATAACACTTTCTGCTGATTAAAATATTATTAATGGTTAAATAACTGTATCAAAAGTGCTTTACAGCTGATTAGAGCCTAAATGATTCCTTCATTCTATCATGTTAATTTGCTGCTTCTGTTGTAGTCATAATATTTAAAGTGAATAATTTTGCGATTGACTGTTTGGTTTTTATAAATAATTCTACTTTCTGACAAAGTGATTAATTAATCTGAATGTTAATTGACTCATATAACTGTGTTTCTTCTTTAGGATTAAATTAAGGGTGGTTTTGATAAAAGAAAAGTTTATGAACTCCACCTTAATTAATTTAATGCATCAGTTAAATATTTCATTTTTTTCCCTTTGAAAATCAAAGACTGTGTAAAGCAATGAAAAAGATATTTTCGGCGTTTGTCCCACCACAGAGCAACGTGTCATCAACCACCCCGGTGAATTGGGTTTGGGTTAAAGAAAGAGAATCGCCAAGTCTCTAAGTATCTCTCGCTGTGCGTGACCTGGCAGCCGCGGAAGCCACGCCCAGTCCCGGGAAAGGTTTCGCCTCTGTCAAGTTGTCTAGTTCTTATTAGGGTTGGGCTTGACTGACAGCCAACATCGTGATGCCCCCCCCCACCCCTTCTACACTGGCAAAGGAGTGCACCCTGCTAAGCACAGACTATAGCACAGTGTCTACTATAACGTAGAAATATATATGTATCACTTGTTTACGGGGATTTCCCCAAAAGCATTACTTCCCTCTTCCCCGATCGAAAGTTACTGGCAGCGGAGCTAGCGCCACCAAACCTTTTTAAGTCTGCGCGAAAGCACACGTACAGGTGATGAGTTCCACTACGTCAGGACATAAGGAAACTGTGAACGGACGACGCTGCAATTTAACACAACACTGACTTTGAGATATGTAAAAAAAACAAAAAACAGTTTGTCTGAGTTGTCAAGAATTAAGCTTGGTTGTACTCTGGGTAGTGTTTTGGTTTTTCAACAGAACCTGAGGGCAGCACCAAAAACAAATCTTCTGGGGTAAATGTGGTTCGCAAACAACGACACCCAAAGTTATCTGTGAACTTTTACAGGCGATGGTCGGCACGAGAACTAGAACAAAGGTGGCGAGCGGAGGAGCTAGTGCCACCGAACTAGCCCCCCCCCCCCCGACGGCAGCGTGCATCACGATGTTGCACTGCATACATCTTAAAATCGCCCAACCCTAGTTCTTACATAGTTTTGGGGGTGTCCTATGCTAATGAGGGCAGCACATCGTATCTGCTGTATCACAAGTATCTGCTGTTCACTTTTCAGGAACCAAGGAATGCTGTAAAAACTGTCAAACTTCGCTTGTCAGTACCACATAGTTCCCATTCTTTTCAAATGATTTCAATAATCACATGTATAGCACATTAATAGACAAAGAGCTGACTTTGCTTTACACGTTCTTTAATAAAGTCTTTAAAATCCCCCAAACTGTAAATCTTCACATAATGATGAAATAAAGTTGGGTTTCGTTCTGTTGGCTAACACGATCCATCTTCACTCACGTTCCTGATGGATCGTGATCTCTACACGTACAGTTACTATAAGTTTATTAACGCTCGTTCAGCAGATTAATGTCGTGTTCTACAAGTTCACATATAAAATATGTAGCTCCATAAAGACAAGATAGCATTCAGTGCTAACTGACAGGTTAGTGTCGTACATTTCACCATCAGGTTAGCGGACGATTTATGTAGCTGCAATTTTTCTAATGGCCACTAGTTGTCTTTTTTTAAATATAATGTTCAGCTCTTAATATTTAACATTTTCTGAGGAAAGTTTCATCAGCGATCTTGTCACCATAATGAAAATTTACACTTTATAAATAAAAACACGGTGAGTGGTGAATAACCCTGTGGACACATTGAATTGAATATTTAATTAATTTGACACTTTGAGGCGACAGATACAGGCAGTTTGAGTTTGAGAGTTTTGTAACACAAACATTTGATCTTTAGTTATCGGAAATATAATGTACATCACAAGGTAACTAGTAAAAATAGTCATAAAAAATCCAAATCGTGTGGTTTATCTCATCAGTTCTTCTGAAGTGAATTTACACTGACTGACAGGTTTTCTGCAGGAGCGATCTGCGACTGCTCAGGAACCGACAGAGCGACACAATGACGAGCATCAACACTGCCTTGCTTATTGAGGGGATCGAACCTGTAAACTCTGACACGTGTAAACTGGAGGCTGCGCTCTGTCTGTCCTCTGACGATCTTTTCAGTCTGACGCTAATCTGAACACGAGTGTCGCTATAGTGCAAAACACGAAAACGTTCTGAACGTTTCTTCAAAACAAAAACAGACCTAACAACACAAATGCAGCCAAACAAAATATTATTATTAATAACAATAATATTATATATATACTTACTGACAATAATAATTATAACATCAACATGGTACCCATGGTAACATAAAGAAGTGTTTGGTTCCAGCAGCCGGGCCAACTTGTTTCTTTCAAGTATCTCTCAACGCACAAACAAACACACTCTTACACTCGAATGGACAAAAGCACACACACACAACCACACACACACGCATTTATACTTCCAAAAAAATAATACGAAAGAGTTCTCTTCTTTCTTTTAGATTTTCAAAACGGAAATAGTCGGGAAACAAAAAACGAGTCAAAGTGAAATACAATAAAATCAGAAAACATGAAACAAGTTGCATAGTTTTGAGATTTTTGTCTAGTTTTTCATGCACCTCATCTCCAAGGTCGGGCTGGTCGAGTGGTGCTTGAACATTTCAGCCACATAAATAAGCGTCGCTCCCTCCATGTGTAACAAAAATATATTAGATATTCTTTTTTTCTACCTTTTTTCTTTTCTTTTTTTTGAAAGTGCCATGAAGACTCGAGTCCAGAGAAGAGTTTTTATCCCCGAGAGCGTCCAGGAGGGATGGAGGGAGGAGGTGAAGCCTGAAACACAGTAGATGAGAGACACGTCGATCATGAAGTCACTTCTTCATCCTTCTCTCATCCCTCCTTGTCTCTCTCTCTCTCTCTCTCTGGGGTCAGAGGTCCCTTTCTCTGGTCCAGGT
>NC_047170.1:20670141-20677641 GCF_009819705.1 Hippoglossus hippoglossus | reverse complement strand
TTTTTTCCTGCCTTGATAGGTGATACCTGAATGCATCGAGGTGGGCGGCCCCCCTGGAGGAGGTGGAGCCAAAAGACACTGCTAATTCTGGATTTGACTGTTGAGTGAACAGTGAGTGAACACACCCTCCATGTTCCCTGTGTTTACTGAGACCACACACACTCACAAACACACACACACACACACACACACACTGCTGCTACCCACTGAGTTTTATTTTTCATCCGTGAAACTTTTAAACTCAAAGAAAACGTCGTAGCAGCTTCTGTTCAGTTGTTTCTCCTCCTTATCTAACAGATGTAACAGATCAGCGTACGAGCACTTCCTGTCGTCCTAATGGGAACGTTAATCTACCGCTCTGTCTCCTCTCCGTCTGTCACGTTTACATTAAAGGGATCGGACTCTCCATCTTCCTGCTCCGCTGCTCTACGTCTATGCTGAGGTTCATTCGAACCCCTGACATATAAATAAGACTCTGTTTGAACCGTCTGCGAGACTTTAGTCATCTTTACCAAACTGAGTCTGGATCAATGACGTCTGGATCAGGAAATAAATAAATGCATCAGAGAACTTTTATGTAGCGTTTCCCTCCTGATCTAAATGTGGATATAATGTGTCTCAGGACTCATTCACACCTGGTTTGTTTCAGAGCTTCAGACTCTTCAGTTCAGTCTGAAGCTGAACATCAGGTGTGAAAGGTTCCTCAGAGCAGAAGAGGAGTTCTGGGTCTGGATCAAACTGAACCTGGTTCTGTTGGTTTGCAGTGAAAACACTTTGTTGGACAGTTTGGACTTTTGGACCAATCACAGGAAGTAGAGACAGAATTAAACAAGAGAGGAAGAAGAAGAAGAAGAAGAAGAAGAAGAAGAAGAAGAAGAAGAAGAAGAAGAGGAAGAAGAAGAAGAGGAAGAAGAAGAAGAAGAAGAGGAAGAGGAAGCGCCTGCAGTCTTCACCTCCGATGATAAAATGTTTGAACCAAGAGGATGTTCAGTTGGTGCATTTGAACTAGTGGAGTACTGTAGTAATGTGGAGTACTTTGGAGTACTGTAGTACTGTGGAGCACTAAAGTACTCAAACAGAAAGACTACCCCCCCACACACTGACAACAGGCCCACGTCAGACACCGTCTACAAACCAATCAAAGTCAAGTATATGTAGACTCCGCCCACGTAGGTGATGACGACAGGACATTCGTTTGTCAGACAAACTTCTTTAGTCCTTAAATTACAAAGTGAAACCAAAACAAACCAGATCAAATGAAACTGTGGAACAAACATGAAGCTTCAGACTCTCAGAGAGAAAACGTCACTAACCTATAAAGATAAATGAAAAAATAAGACAAATCTCTAAGATAATCAATAGTAAATAGATATGTATTTTCTTAATTTCTCAGGACAAACAATTGAATAAAAAATCTTATTGATCTTTAACCTCTGACCACTAGAAATGTTCATCCAGTGTTTACGTTGGTATTTTTACTTCCTTTAATGTCATTTCCTGGAGAATCTTCAAATGCTTTATGTCTCTAACTATAATAAATGATAAAAGTTCTGAAACTTTTATAGATTGGATAAATACTAAAAACCTGGAAAGGTTTTTTTAAATAATAAAAACGTAAAACATTCTAAATATAGAAACATGAACTAAATATTTCTCAACTTTTCACAACTTCTTTTAACTATATAGATCTTATATTTTTATATATGCCACAAATCCTCACTACAGCACCAAGTGTCCACCGTTGAAAATGGTGCCTGATAAATTTATTCCAGTGTTTTCATTTATGTAGTTGTTTTTTTGATAATGAGACTTTACATTTGTGGTGTTTAAGCCTTTAACTGATTGGCGGTGAATATGTTTTACCAGTTCACCACAGGAGCTTTCTTTATTCCTGTTTGCCATTAAAAGGATCAGTCCGCCCTTTCTTCTGTCACTTTAGTTTACATTAGGAGGGATCAGTGGGCTGGGTCAACCCCCCCGCCCCCCACAGACACACACACACACACACACACACACACACACACACACACACACACACACACACACACACACACACACACTACTTGTGTTTAAAACGTCTGCGTTTAAGAATCAACCTGCAGGAGTTTAAAAACATTTAACGCTCATAGTGAGGAGGGGTGTTGTGGGTTCAGTTCCCGCTGTGACTAAACGGCTTTGCTTCATGAATCCAATAAATAAATCAAGACATGGAACGAGCTCGGACTCATGTTTTTGGTTTAAAGCTCCTTCAGGGAAAGTTTCAGAGTAATTTCATGTTTTAATTTGGTGCAAATTTAAAGAGTTGGTGTAAAAAAAAACATCTGTATTACAATATAGTAAAACCCTCAGTTCACTTTACAAGGTACAAAGTCAGGAAAGAAACGCCGAGTACATTTCATAGTAATAAGCCTGTAAGGCCACACAGAGGGCGACAAAAACACTAAAACCAGGATGTTCTACAGAACAATTCACGTGATGTCGTTCTGCTCATTTAGGAGCTAGATGAAAGTGTTGGCAGTGGATCAGGACAGAAATCTGCTCCAGAGAGTCGACGCCCTGCTCAGCCTGATTGGCAGCACATGTCGATGTGTTAGTAAACACACTAAGCAGTTCAAGACGTGAAACTAAATCTGCGTAACTCTGCTAGCTGGTGAATTGTTCTGCTAAATATTCATGAGGTCACGTCTCCAGAAATGAAGCTAAAATTTCTCAGATACAAACGTCTCGTGCTGATGACGTCATTCGCAGTCACAGTCTGAGCAGAAGTGATCGTGGTATCAAGGTCCCGCCCATACACACTCTCGACCAATCCTGAGTCAGTCTCAGCTGTCAATCATGACGTCTGTTTTTTTATCATCAAATAACTGATTCAAACCAAACTGATGAGAAACACTTGAACAAACATCAGTGAGATGAGAACGAGCTGAAATGACAGAAACTTCTTTGACAAACATTTATTTAACGTCTGCATTGATTTGTTAGTTTGGTTCATGTCCCATCTGCTAACATGGAGGAGGGTTTATGACCTGTACTGCGGCCAGACACCAGGGGGCGATACTGATGATTTGGCTTTACTGTCTTGTGGTCGATCTTTACTCACAGTGGTCCTGAGTGGATGAGATGAAATCTTTCTGTAAATCTACATCCACAAACTGAAACTGTCATGAACGACTGAGCGTGTTCAGGGCTAACCCGAACCTGAACCCGAACTCGAACCAGGACCTGAACCTGAACCTGAACCTGAACCCGAACCCGAACCCTAACCCTAACCCGAACCCGAACCCGAACCCGAGTGACGTGTAGATTTGATATGTTTGTGTTCATGTGGAATCTCAGGAAAACGCAGCAGATCAGTCTCACTGCAGACGTCGGGACCATGAGTTGCTTGAACACTTTCGAGGACCGATGACAATCAAGTCTTTTTTACGTTTGAAGATATTTTTCATTTTTCGTAATATTTGTGTAAGAAAGAGGAAAAGATTCTGACATGAAAACTGTAGTCAGACTTGGAATCCAAGATAAAACATAATCATGATAATAATATGTTCCACTGGGTTTAGGGTTAGCCCTAACCCCCTCTACATGAAGAAGCTTGTTTCTCTATTTTCACTGAGAACGTTGTGACGTGTGGAATCAGTGTGTAAAACATGGTCTTTGATATATTTTCCACACTGTGTTTATGTACTGAGAATATTCGGTGGTGATTTTATTGCTGTTGCTGGAAAACTTTGCGTTAAAGAGACTATGAAGTGAAACAGTTCGTTGTAACATGTCGTGAAGATGTTTCTGTCGCGTGCTGTAGCTGGTAAATAAAACTGGACTGTGAAGTTTAAATTCAAACATGAAATCACATCAACAAGTGAGTGTGAGGACCTCGGCTCACATTTTCCTCTGTTTTTTAACACAGTGATTTTATGGCATGTTTTTCATTTTCAGACCTTGTCAACAAAGCCAGATTTCTCTCTCAGGACAATAAAGTTTTGAGCTAAATTGAAGTTGAAGTGCCAGCTCCTGACTCTCTCTGTCCGTCTGGGTTCCCAGGCCAGTTTATTTATAATGAGAGAACAGATGAGTGCTTCAGTCAAATGTCCCGGCTGCTTCAGCTCGCCGTTTGCAGACGAGCTCCTGACACGTCTGGAGATTTTGACGAGAAGTTCTGACAGGACAGAAAATAGACTTTGATCTGGAATCAAACCCGTCTAAGTGCCTAACATCATCCAGACACTTTTCTGCACAAAGACAAATCCTGTTCACGCTCGTAAACTCACTTCACCAGAGAAGCTGCCATTGATTCTAACGATTAACTCTTTTCCTTTAGTTTCTGAAAGTTTTCATGTCTCATCACACGTCAGAGATAATCACATGGTTAAAGCTCACTGCCACAGAGCGTATCCTCCACCACGCCAACACTCCCTCAGATCTCTGCAGATAAACTCTTCACTCTGGACTGAATCCACGTGATCACAGCTCACAGGTCTGTAACTTTACACCTCCAATGAAAACACATTCAAATCCAGTAGATCCTGGATCCAGTGGATTTAAATGTGCTGAGAGATCTATTGAGTGATGATCTACTAATGAAACAGAGAACTGAGGTGATGGCGTGATGGAGGGTGAAAACTACACTAGTTAAGGAGGAGAAGAAGAAGCTCCTCTTCTCATCAGGACTGTTCATCAAACAACTTCCTGTTCATCGACAACATTTAACTATCAGCCATTTCCTGCTGCGTCACACTCGCAGCACAACCAGTTTCAGCGTAAGACCAAGACGTTGAGTCATTCAGGGACAGTCCCCCCCCCCCCCCCAGTGTCGCTTCCTCCCTCGTTCCCCCCCCTCTGTTTGAACTGGACCATCACTGCCTTCCTGTCCTCCCTGATTCCGGATGTTCCTCACAGCAGAGAGGACGGAGACGCAGCGATGTCTCACTCTGACTTTGTTTCAGTGACACCGTCCACTTTGTTCTAATGATGGAAATTTGATTCATGTCACGTATCGAAGACACAAACTTCACTGTATATTTGAGCAAAATTAAAGTTTCAGTAGCACAACTCAAAAGGCTATCGAACATTCATATTTAGGTCTCAATTAGGAAGAGGTTTAACGTCGTGACAGCATTTCAATCACTGCAGATGAAAGGATTCTAAATGTTCAGTGTTACTTTGAACTTTTTCAATATCACAACTGTCCTTCATTAGTTATTTATTAACAGAAAACAATTAATTCCAGACTAGTTCATAAAACTAAATCAAAAAGCTATTGAGGATTAAATCTTATTCAGGTAATAAAGCTGTCTCTCTTGTTCTGGTAAAACAAAAACACGAAGCCTCCCCAGTGCCTGGCTGCCTATGCTGCCTAATCATATATATAGATAATATATATATATACATTTATATAAACAGATGTTTCCTGAGACGAGCATTTGTTGGGGACTATTTTCAGCAGTGGATTCATCCACATTTGGTGTCTCAGTGAGTATTTTGTGGCAGCAGGACGGTGTGTGTGTGTGTGTGTGTGTGTGTGTGTGTGTGTGTGTGTGTGTGTGTGTGTGTGTGTGTGTGTGTGTGTTCACAGTGATGAAGGAACATAGTGAGAGTGTAACAGTGACTCACTGATGTGTTTTTAAAGCTCAGAGGAGTCACACTCACAGCTTCTTCATCTCTTCAGCTTCTTGTCAGATCGTGTTTCGAGCTCTGGACACAATCTGTAGTTATTTACTATCAAGTGATTCATCTCCTCAGACATAGAACATCTTTGGCTGCCGCCAAGTGAAGCCAAACGATGTCGACCAAAACAAGCCACCGGGGATTCAAACCAGCAGCGTTATGAAGATACGGACACGACTGTAAACACGCTATTAACACGCTAAAGCCACGTCACGTCCCAATAAGAAGAGGGTGCCTTTAGAAGTAAATACAATATGTGGAAAACGTTGGAGATAAGTGACCGAAATTTAGAAGGTAGGAACAGCAGCAGAGAAAATAAAGCGAGAGGAGGAGGGGAGTCGATGCCAAGAAAAAGACGATAAGAGGAAAAAGATGAAGAGAAAGAAAAACGAGAGAGGAAAGATGCTAATTGTGGTTTATTTTCATATCAGACGACGTTTTCGTTTTTCTTTGTCTTTTCTATCCGCGGTTTTGATTGGCTGTTTCCTCTCAGTTGTCGGGGGTCAGTGAACCGCACCCCAGAGCTTGTCAGATGAGTTGCTGGTTTGAATCCCCAGACGGAGGCGGCAACAGATCCAACAATGACGGGTTTATTCAGTCTGAAGGGTAGATCGAGGTTAGGATGAGGGAGAGCGAGGCAGATGAAAGTGGATTGTGGAATGTTGCTAATGATGTGTTCAATTAAGTTCAATTAGCCTAATTGTCCTCTGTGTGTGTGTGGAGGGTGTGTGTGTGTGGGGGGGGGGGTGAAGTGGAACAGTCCAATGGATGGACAGAAAACTGTGGACAGATAGATATTGTGTCGAGCTGCTAAACGGAGGTTGACACTTCGTCTACGCCAAGAATTCAGTCGTCCCTCCGCTCCCTTACTCGCCATCTCTGTCGCCCAAAATAATTACCGAGGTCCCCGAACGCATCAGTTCTTCCAAACAAAGCACCGGACTGGCTGGGTGCAAAGAATTCTCACGGCGGGTCGTTTTTACCTCTGACATAAACAGTTTTATAATTTTGGCCACAGCGTCTTTTTTTAACTTAAACTCTGCTGAACTCTTTCAGCATCGAGTTTTGGTTCTACAGCTTCAAATGAAAACTTTATCAACACTGTCCTGCCGGCCTAACCCTGAGGACCAATACGAACAAAATGAACCAGAGTATGAACTAACTCTGTTTGCTTATCTAACGAGCATGAATGACTTTTAACATGGTGGTTTTGGAGACTTTCTGCCCCCTAGTGGCTTAAAAATCCAGAATTGCAGAAATTTTTTGGGGTTTGGTGTGTTTGTTTGAGTTGTGTAGACCTGTTGGGAGCAGAGACATTTAACTATGTACAAATGATAGAGTGTTTAATTTATGTTTAATAGTCTTTGGGTTAAAAGAGATAAAGATACGAACAGATGAGTCTGGTTTGAGTTATTTAGAAGGTTCAGGATGACACACAACAACACTCAGTCTGCCGGCTCGGACCAGGCTGACCAATCAGTGAGGCCGAGCAGCGCTACAAGAACCAGGGAAGGTCCTGAGTCTGTGTCGGGTTCTGTCAGAAGACGTCATGTTTCCAAGAGCTCCACTGATTTATCAACTATACTTCTGATTTCAGCCGATGTTTTATGAAAGTTTACAGACACCCGACTGATTAATTGAATTTGAGTTATCTTTACGATTATGACTTCTCAACAAAGTAATTAACATAAAACGATTATTATTACGTGTTTGGTTTTGTCTTGCCTTACACTCGGGGCAAAGCGGCTGCGGAACGGCTTGCTTTTAATTTCTGCATCTATATAAACAGATAAGAGCCGTCACACCGGCTGCGTTCAGCTGCGGTTCAGCCGGCGT
>NC_047170.1:20665141-20667641 GCF_009819705.1 Hippoglossus hippoglossus | reverse complement strand
GTGGCTGGTAGTGAGGATGGACGGTCAGAGAAAGTGGCGGCGGATGAGGTTTAGACGCCGGGTCCATAGACGAGCTGCAGCTCTGCACCAGGACCAGGACGGTCCAGCTGAGCAGAGGTAAGACGGACATGATGGCGGCAGATGCCTGATTGGCTGTTGGGTCGGAGCTGGTGATGCAGACAGAGCGACAAAGAAAAGTTTTTGGCCAAAAGAAAAACTGGTCAAAGAAATAAAAATGATCTCTCTCTCTCTCTGGTTGTCTTCGTCTTCCTTCCCTCGCTCACTCGCTCTCTCCGAAGTTTGGAAGCTGCAAAGTTCAGCTCAGAGTCCACCTGCGAAAACGGAGGGAAAAAAATCTGTAAAGAAGCGAGAGAGAGGAGGACAACAAAGAAAAAACAAGGGCCAGAGAGAAATGAGTAATCCTTATCTTTAGGGACAGATGGCTGGAAAATGTGGAGGCGTCACAAGAGAGAAAGAAAGAAAGAAAAAACAAAACAAGAAGAAGAAGAGGAGGAAAAAACTCAGATGTGATGAATGGATGATGAAAAAGCAGAGAAGGAAAAACCGGTGGAGAGCAAGAGGATCCTAGATGGAGTCGCTGCAGAGTGTGTTCTGAGTGTGTGTGTTCACTAAGTTATCCCAGACGAAGGGAGTTCCTCTCTCTCTCTCTTTTACCTCTTTTCCTCTCTCTCCCTCTCTGTGGCGAATGCATTCCCTCGCTCACCAGTTGAATGGTTTTACCGGAGTGGGCTGGACTCTCTCTCTTCTCGCTCTCGTCTTTCTTTCCCTCCCTCCCCTTCTCTCTCCTCTCTCTCTCTCGCCCTGGCAGCCTCCTACCATAATTATACCTCACTCCATCCCTCTCTCTCCCTCTCTCTCTCTTCGACTCCAGTCTCCTCCCATCTCGCTCCGTGACTCATAGCACTTCCAACTTTTACCTTCACCCTCCTCCCTCCCTCCGCTCTCTCTCTCTCTTTATTCATTCCTCCCCTCCCTGAGTTCCTCCCTCTGTTCCACTGTTAATGGAGCAAAGCTGGGATTCCTTCATCCCTCCCTCCCTCCCTCCGTCTGTGAATGAGTTACGTGTTGAGGGGAAAATCTTGGATGACTTATTCTTCGCCTGTGACTCTCCTGTCTATCTCTCTATCACTCTGTCTATAGCTCCATCTGTCTGTCTATCCCTCTATCAGTCTGTCAGTCTGTCTGCTGTCCAGTCAACATTATATCATGGGTCATGACTCGCCCGGTCACGAGCGACAGCGTTTGGTCGACACCAGGGATTCCTGCATAGATTCAGATGCCACAGACCCCTCCTCTTCCTCTTCTTCTTCTTCTTCTTCTTCTTCTTCTTCTTCTTCTTCTTCTTCTTCTTCTTCTTCTTCTTCTTCTTCTTCTAACCCTAACCCTAACCCTAACCCTAACCCATATCTTTGTTTTTCAGTTTTTAAAAGGTTCTGACGTTCTCATGGTCCACGTCTACAGTTTGTCACGTCACGAGCCGACATAACGTTAAAGTTTTCGTGTTTCTGTCGTGGTCAGTGTGATGAGGTGAACGTGTTCGTAAAGATTCATCAGTTCATCAGCTGTTACTTCTTCAAAGAGTTTAACATTTAGTTTGTGAACTGAGACAAAGTCTGTTCTGACTTTTCTAACTCAAAGTTATAACTTTATTTTTTTTCACTGTTTTCTGAACAACCCTCACTCAACCTTTTTACCCTCAAATCACGCACCTCCACCTGTCCACCCATCCAGTTATTCAACCGTTCATCTGTCTTGACAAAGGACATCAAGATAAAAACCACAAGCAAGCATGACCTTATAAGGAGATCATCTTCTTCTTCATTGTCACCATCTTCATCCTGAAAACGCCTCACCATCTTCTCCAGACGTTCGTCTCACTTCATTTCCCATCAGCCCCGTCATTCCTGCTGGACGCTGACAGAGTTTATCATTGTGTTTGTTTAAGTTGAGCTGCTGAGTCAGACGTCACGTCTTTCTTCATCGTCTTCATCGTGGAGAGATGAAGTAACAACAGGTCTTTAACAGAACGTTCAGGATTAAACCAGGATTTAAACCTGTTGGATATCTTCTGAATTTAATCAGATTTTAAAGAGTTGTTCCAAAAGGATTCTGAGCCTGAACTGCATCTGTTTTACTCTTAAAGGAGTAAAGGACTCATCATGAGGTTCTGAAGAGTTCACCGGGTTCTGAGGTTCTGAGGGGATCCTGAAGGACAGAACATCTCACATGATAAGGTTCAAATGTCAATGAGACTTTAAATAAGAAACAAACACAGGGTTTGAACTGAGAAGAGAACACCAGCAGTTTAAGGTTCTCAGGATTCCAAACGTTCTAAAAGTAGTGAAAGGTTCAGAGGTTCTCACTGTTTACAGGTTCTAAAGAAGGTTTGCTGCTTTCACAGATGTTCTGCAGTGGTTCTAGTAGCTTCTAAAGGGGAACATGCATAGTTTTTATTAAGTATTGAAGAATGTCTGATCAG
>NC_047170.1:20642641-20657641 GCF_009819705.1 Hippoglossus hippoglossus | reverse complement strand
TGAATCTCCTCTAAACCTCATCAATTAGACGGAGTAAACCGTGTCTACGTTGGCTGACGCTAGGGATGTCGGGATTAACCGATTTTACGATAACCGCAGTTCCATAAAGTCAAAGTTTCATGACTGTAAGACTCTACGATATCTAACTATGGTGTCCTGCCCCTTGCGAGTTACATAATTTGTGTGTGCGCCGTGCGGTGAAATCTGCTTTTGTGAGTCACGTTTTGTGTGTGTGCGATCAGTTGTTTGTGCGAGCCACTGAAACGTTAGTTGAGAAGAGGGAACTGACGTAACAGCCTTATTTCCATCCACAAAGGCCAAAACACTCCATCAGAGCAGTTCACAGCGAGAGGACATTTTTAGCTATATATTGCTTGTTGTGTGTCTTTTTCCTTCTATAGTATCGATAATCGTGAAAACGTGATATTTCCTCTCACAATAATTGTGGCACCCAGATTTCATATCGTGACATCCCTTACGCTAACCATAGACTGTAAATAATGATGAACGATGGTTGAGAGCGTGCATTGGGGGGGACCTCGATATCATAGCTCCACTCCACGATCACTATCATTGGCACAAGATGGAAGCGTTCACATCAGAGACATTTCAGCTTCGTTTCTGGGAAGTGGGAGGAAGTGGGAGGAAGTGGAGGCGTGTTCTCCTCACAGATGTATTTTTTCATTTATTTTTAATTTGCTTTCAATGCCCGGCTAACATTACTTTGATGAGTCTCAGACAGAAGTAGTGGAAGCAGCAGCTTCTGTCAGCTTCAACCGTTACACATCTGTGAATAGTACATTTAGATGGATCCAGGGTTCCGTATATCAATACAGTGGAAACTGGATACAAGTAAAACTAATGGATGGATTTCTTTTTGATTTTGTGAATACATTTATCTTGGATTTTGGAGGCTGAACACAAACAACGTTCACACAGACCGTAGTAACATGACCCCTCCAGTGGAAATGACACCATCACAGCAGATGTAAACTACAAAACACCGACAAATGTCCACGCACGATAAAAACTATGAGCTCAGTCTATTAATCAGACATTTTATAGTCACCTGTTTGTGTCTCATATTTTCTTGAGTTACACAAAAAACGTGACACATTTGGACAAATGAAAACCTCCTGGAGGAGATGGATGGTAGAGCGCTCGTCTCTCCTCAGAGAACCGTCCAGGTCCAAGCAGAAAGTTACACATCAGCTCAAGTTCCTTTTATTGTCGTCTGAAGACATGTGAGTGTGTGTATCTCTTTGTGTGTGTGTGTGTGTGTGTATCTCTTAGTGTGTGTGTGTGTGTGAGTGTGTGTGTGTATCTCTTAGTGTGTGTGTGTGTGTGTGTGTGTGAGTGTGTGTGTGTATCTCTTAGTGTGTGTGTGTGTGTGTGTGTGTGTGTGTGTGTGAGTGTGTGTATCTCTTAGTGTGTGTGTGTGTGTGTGTGTGTGTGTGTGTGTGTGTGTGTGTGTGTGTGTATCTCTTAGTGTGTGTGTGTGTGTGTGTGAGTGTCTCTAATTCATGCAGCACCTTTATAGTTAAAGATTAAATATATATCAGAAAATCAGTGACTGTAAATAAAGATGATCAATGATGAACGCTGAATTGAATAATTGAAACTATTTAAAACCGAACTGATCAGAAACACTTGAACAAACATCAGTGAGATGAGAACGACCTGAAATGACAGAAACATTTATCTAACGTCTTCTTTGATTTGTTGGTTTGGTCCCATCTGCTAACATGGAGGAGAGTTACGACCTATACTGCAGCCAGCCGCCATCATCACCTTGACTTTAGGGAGCTGTCATGTCGTCCATCTTTCTTCAGTCTGTGGTTTGAGGCTTTAAAAATCAATTAATTTTGCTTGACATGATCAGTTGGACATCAGGTCCAGGAAAGTAATCGAGTAGTTTGTGTGCGTGAGAGAGTTTTTATCGTCAGCTTGTGTTTGATGAATAACCAGTGACAGCTCTACCAGACAGGACTCTTTGAAGTGGTGTGATCACACATTGAATGGTTTAACACAGATGTTGAGAACACATGAGCTCACACACACACACACACACACACACACACACACACACACACACACACACACACACACACACGCACACACACACACACACACACACACACACACACACGCACACACGCACGCACACACACACACACACACACACACACGCACACACACACACACCTGGACTTACATCAGTCTGCGACCTCAACAAGGTGTCATTCACTTTCTTTAATGACTCAGCAGGGATCAAACACACACTTCCCACAACAGCATCAGACACCGAACATCTGATGGGTTCTTTGATGACTCGACACCCCCCCGACAACTACACAGAGGGCAGTTCTGACATCACTTCCTGTCCAGCCTCTGTTAAAATCCCTGATATTTGGCTCAGCTTCTGTAACTAAATATAATCTGACATTGAATGTTGTCTCACATGTGGTTGGACCATGAAACAAACCCACCTGCTTGTACCTGTTTTCTATTTGCACCTTTAACGATGGCGTCTTGGTCGTCTTACTGATAGAATCCGTCCTGCGGGCAGCGGACAGCTTGTCGTTAACTCACACAGACACAGTGAGAAAAAATGAGTTTGGTGAATCAACTCTTCTCCAACTTTGTGAAAACCTGGAGCCCAACAGCCTGCATCTGAATTTTCTGGCCTGCTGGTGGAAGACATCGAGACCTTTGTCCATCCATTCACTAATTTTCTTCTGCTTATCTGTGATTGAATTTGGGATGTAGGATGTTCCAGATGTCCCTTCTCCCTGCTACACTCCAGTGAGTGGAGGCTCTACCCTGGTTCTCCTCCTGGTTCTCCTCCTGGTTCTCCTCCTGGTTGGGCGTGCTTGGTAAACCTCCAGTGGAGGGCGCCCAGGAGGATTCTGACTCGACCCACCTCAACTGTCCCTTTTCAACATGAGGGAGCAGCGGCTCTACTCAATGCTCTGGATGTGTGAACTCCTCAACATGTTTCTTCTGAACCCGGACACCTGACGGAGAAAACTTATTTCGGCCACTTGTATTCGCCATCTTGTTCTTTCTGTCACTACCCAGAGTTGTGACCTCGGTTAGAACGTAGATCAACTGGTGAATGCAAAGTTTTGCCTTGTGTCTCAGCTCATGCACTGCACAGCGCCCCAATTACTGCTGACACTGCAACAACCACCGCCTCACCTGTCCATCTCACACACCATCTTCCCCTCACTCATCAACTAGACCCCGAGATACTCCTTCACTCAACCTGGAGAGAAGAATCGCTTTTTCTGGCAAAGAACCATGTGGTGCTGATTCTCATCCCAACTGCTTCAAACCGGCAAACCTCCTACAACTCAAGCAAAATGCTGACACCACAGGGACTGAATGAATCGTTCCAGGAGCTGACTGTGGAGGTCAGGCCTAGCGTTTAGAAAAGAGCGAGCTGGGTAGAGGTTAGTTCGTCTCGTAATCATGCCAGAAGCCTCAGGGATCTTCAGAGGCCCCGGTGGTCGGAGTTGTTATGGCAGCAAACGGAGGACCGTGTGAGGCAGGTGGTCGTAATCTTCAGGATCATCAGAGTAAACCAGACGTAAACATGGAAAATAAATCTGCTGCTCATCCTAAGAGGCAGATTAAATTAATAAATATAGGAATGTAAAATCATTGTTTCACACACACACACACAATGATTTTACAACATTGTGTGTGTGTGTGTGTGTGTGTGCTTGTGATGGCTACCCCAGTGTATTTGTGTGTTTTCCCGACACCTGTAAAATCTTCCAGCAGTGATTAGTCAGCACTGAACGCCCAGCGAGCTGTTTGTCCTGGCCCTGTGTGTGTGTGTGTGTGAGGGGGGGGGGGGCAGATCTACAGGACATGATTCAGCAGATACTTTTGTTTGAGGTGGGCTGCGTCACCACAACACACACATGAACACACACTCATTACTGCTGCAGTAACATAAACATCACACACACAGTGGAGAGCGAATCAGGTCTGATTGGTCTGTTTCAATCATAATAGAAATTAACAAACTCATAAAACCTTAAATGCAACTTAGTGATGTCTTCACAGCATCGGCCAGTCATGTCTTTATATATAAAGAAATAAATATCTCTGTAGTTTGCAGTCGTACCTGATGTGGTTTCTCTCTGTGGAAAACAAACCTGTTTCCAGCCTCGGTTTCTCCCATGATGCACCACAGCATCTCTTTCCTACACTTTAGACTTGTCGGGAGTTGAGTCAGAGACATTTACAAGGAAATGAGTGTTGTATTTTATTAGTTTGACCACCCTGCACATCTGGATGAATTGGATGAGACGTAACTAGTCAGCTGATAGTCACCGACCAACAGAGGAGCCAAGCTGCAGCTAAAAGATTGAAATGAGTCCTTTAGTAAACTCTATCGAATAAAGAATGTTTGGACAGTGTGTCTTAGATCCTGTCACATGATGATGTCCGCGTCCATTCACATTGTCTCTACATACACCAAGGCAACAGTCGATATTCCTATTGATGGACGCCTCGACCACACTGAGATTTAAACACATGCTATATTTCTTTTATATCAACGCTGCAAATTAACAAAGCATTTGTTGGTGTAATCTGAGTCTTTTGTGCGTCTTGTCACCAACACTGCAGACCAGCTGTGTTTGAGCCCAGCTCTCAGTGTTAAAGTGCAATGACCACAAAGTTGTTCTCAGTGTAAAGTTTATTCACACGCTTGATGGAGGAGGTCAAAGTTTAGTCTTTGTGACTTCACGGGGTAGATATCAGCAAGAACCCACCAAGCTCTCGTCATCACAGGAACCTGAAGGAGACACAAGTGCCCAGTACAGAAAATACTGCATCATTTTTTGTCACCGAAATATAATTCGTTTTCTTGAATCATCTCAGATTTATCAGTCGACCTCCGGACAACGTTTTACCCGTCGTTTTTCTGATAACACGTGAATGGAAAACATGAAATGAAATCACTATTCATGAGCCAATGAAATGAGCCTTAGAGAAAAGAAACTGAGCTCGACCCGAACACGACAAGTATCCTGTTTGAGTGTCTGAACCCGATGATATCAGACGATAGCAGCTGAGTCTGTGTCACTGTCCCTCACACAAGGTTATTACTTGATTTTGCTGATGACAGATGTGTGCAGTGGAAAAATGTCGGTATCGTCACTCAGAAAATATCTGTCACATCAAAGCTCAGGACGTAAATGTGGGGCTCAGAAACTTTTAAGAACCTGGGAACAAACTGTGATCCCACCTGTTACTTCCTTACTTCCTTACTTCCTCCACATTGTTTACCTGTTCACTTCTTTAAAAGTTGTCCGTGTATAATCAGATGTTAGCGTGATCTAAGATGACGTACCATTAAATAAAGTATTTCGGTTCAGCCAGCGTGTCCTCGGTTCATCCTCCGAAAACTTGTCAGAAATGGTCCAGTAGCTTTTACAGTGATGCATAATGTAACTGAAGCAGCTTTTTGAGTCAAACCCGCGGCTCTAAAGGCCTCTCTGCTCCATACAGCTTGATTTAAACATGCTTCCGACCGCCGTCAGAAAAAGCAGTAATGCATTATGTAGATGGATTGAATGTTTTGGGACGTCATGCTTCTGCAGTTTGCGTTTTATGTGCTTTTACCTCGACCAGGCAGAGAGCAGTTGGTGTGAGAGCGTTGACCTGTGGAGACTTTACAGCACCGAGCAGACAAGCTGAGTAGAGGGATGGCTGTGTTCTCCTGCTCAGTGACGGAGAACCTCTGCTTCCTGAGGAACCTCACCTGATCCCTGCTGGACAGAGACATGTTCTTTTTAATTCTAACCACAACAAACTCTAATAGAGACGTATTCGATTTGACTGACTCACGTGTCCATATTGAGACAGTGGCAGATTTTCATTTAGAGACAAACTGTTGAGGTAGTGATGATAGATTTTGTGGGAGCGATATGAAAAGTCGAGTGAACTCATCAATCAGCCAGTTGAAATCCTTGTTGACTTTCTCCTGGTGTCATGTTGGAATTTTAGGGGAGAAATCAGGTCAGGGCATCTTTGCAAAATTAAAATCCATGATCCCAGAAAATGTGAGGAAATATTTATGCTTCATATTACATATCAAACGAGAGAGAGAAGGGTTAACACTGTTTCTTCATGGCTTCAGTTCATCTCAGTTCAGTGTGATGTTTTATCATCATGGCTTCATATTCATATTCAGCCTACAGCAAGTCGCTCTACAGAGCTCTCACTCCATCACTCTTCTATTCCACTTCTCTCATTTCTTCTTTCTTCCCTCACCTCCTTCCAGCACCTCTCACTATCTCCCCTTTTTTACATTCATCTCCTCCCTCTCTCTTTCTCTCCCCAGTCATTTTGTATGTAGGTCGAATAGCTGTTAAATGTAAATGTCCCTCATGCATAGCAGAGCAGGCCTCCTTCAGAAATACAGGGACTGAATGAGAAATGAAATTAAACACCTCCAGCCACTTCAAACATTCACCCAGAGTGTGTGTGTGTGTGTGTGTGTGTGTGTGTGTGTGTGTGTGTGTGTGTGTGTGTGTGTGTGTGTGTGTGTGTGTGTGTCCTGGTGTGACCCTGCGGAGGCTGCATCCTCCCGTGGAGTCGATGTGAATTCGTCGAAGCGGATCAGCAGCCTTAATGAAGGAGTGTGGGGGTGGGCAGGCGGGCGGGGTCACAGCTGCTCAGGTCACGTAGCTCCGCCTCGGCAGAGGTGTCACCGCCTCGACTGGAAAACAAAACAAACGACCAGAGAGATGAACAGGTGATCTGACAACAAACTTTAGCGAACGCTGTTGAAGATCTGATTGGTCAGCAGGTGTCGTACATGACGACAACATAAAGTTCCCACACTGTTGAATGATCATATTTTCTCCTGGGGTCAGATTCATCAGAGAATTCACGTGACCACCATCTTTAGTTGGAACAACTCGAGTTACTGACGTCGTCACTTATAAACAAGTTCAGATGTGAACTAGTCAAATGTTACATGTCATCAGCTGCATTCAGTTTATTCATCTCTTCAAATATTTGATCCAGTCCCGGTGTTTGTATGATTCACATGTATACATGTAAAACATTATTCATATGCCTCTTTGTTATCATGCAAATATTAGAAAAAGGTGTCAAATTCATCTACGTCGGTAAATACAACACGTGTTGTATTCCATGTTTTTTCCACATTCCGACTTCAAAGCACGTGAACAAATCGAAGTCTGATTAACGACAACACATTTTGGAACTCTGGGATATCGGAGCTTCTGAGCACAACTTGAACACACAGATAAACCGATGACCAGGGCTAGCTTGTTAGCATGGATGTAGCCAGCCAGCCACCAGGGGCCGATTGAGAGGTTTGGCTTCACTGTCATGTCGTCCATCTTTATGTGTAGTCTGTGCATCCAACACAAACTTTGACAGGTTTAAAAATCGTAGCAATTACTGGACATGCTTTTCTGAGGAGCTGAAACATCGTGATAAGATGACGTCAAAATGGTTAACTCCACCTTTTAAATCAGAAAAAAGTTTAGATGAATTCTTAAAGTTGATCAGAAATCATTCCATGGATTCTATATGAAAAACTGATCAATAACTGTATAAAACGTTTTAAATTATCCCTGAATCACTCCGAGATATGAAATAAATGTTAAAATCCTCTCGTACTCACACTTGAGGTTTGAAAATGTGGAATTTTTAATGAGGAATGAATCTCACACTGCGTTCACACAGCGGCTCGAGTGACTCGAATCAGATTCTTCCTCTATGTGTCCAGATCTGATTGTTTAGTGTGAACAGCACAAACCACTTTCACATGTGACTCTGAATCAGACGTCACGCAGGCGAAGGTGTGGGAGTCGACACAAACATGGAGGACAGCTGTGACGGACGTTAGTGGACAAACGACTCCTCAAGCAAAGCGTAACCTTCTGTGTTTGAAAGCATCAAGAGAAAATGAAACCGTACATGCTCACATCTGTGGCCTCCATGTTTATCAGCCACTTCTTCTCACACAGCGTGAGACGTCTTGTTCTTCTTCTACGTGCAGATCACATCAGGACCACTTCACACTGGAGTCTGATCCTGGCCACATTTTATATTAATGTGAACAGCTACTTAGAAAAATCGGATCTATAAAGAATCTGAATTGAGCAGCAAAGCTTTGATGTAGTGATAATTGATCAATTGAAGACATTTAAAACACTTTGATCTCTGAAACAAACCACAAGGTGATAAAGTCGATGAAGCTGCTCCTGGTGGAGTACGGCCGTCATGACTGTGTGTGTGCGCCGCAGGTGAAGAAGACTCTGAGGGTGAAGATGGCCGTCCGCAGAGAGGAGTCATGTTGGGGCGAGTCTCTCCTCTGAATCTCAATGAACCTTTCTCCATGATGAGCACGCGACCTGAGATGACCGCCGGTTTGTTTTGAGCCACCAGGTCATAGCCAGGGCCAGCGACACCGCCACAGAACACACGACCAGCGAGCAGGTTTGTGTTGTCATTTAAAACAAAGATTAAGAAACATAGCAGAACTCACAACTTGCACTTTATCCAAGAGCTAGAGTAAAGGTCAAGAGATCACCAAAATCACCAAGAGTCATCCTCTTAGGACCACGAATATCAAGATGTCTCACTCTCGACCAAAACAGAAGAACCAACCCACTTTAATCATCGTCTCTTCCAATCCTATCTGCCATGAAAAAACTTTACGGAATCTCAAACGTGTGGCTGGTGATCCACTGTGGCGCCCCCTCATGGGAGCAGCTGAACAACAACAACAACAACAACAACAACTGTACGAGATGAAATACGACTGCTAATTTGGTATAAGTGTGTATTTCCTGTGAGAGCAGGCAGATTGAGACTCCTCACAGACTTTCAAACCGAGGTGCTGTTCACCCTGCGAACTCTTCTCTAATTAAACCCTGGTGATTCTGCTTTTAAATGTCATGTGAGGACAAGTGTGAGGCTGCGATATCACCTCCCTCTTCAATCTGTACGAGTCCCCAGCTGATCTCTGGGTAAATTTACATTCCATCGGCCCGCGCCGCCTCATCTGAATGTAAATGTGGAGCTGATTGCAGAGCGAGTCTCTGGTGGGAGGAGGATCTCTGTGATGTGAGAAAACAGAGTGTGTCCTCGTCAGGGTCATAAAAAAACTGTCCGAGCCCGAGATCACCTGCAGGAGAAGAAATCACTTCTTCACCAGTTACGTTAACTTTTTATCAAACCAATAACATAACTTGTTGGTTGACATTTAAAGATAATTAGAAAATATCATATGTAAATATTGTCCAGAACTTTTCACAACTAATGATGATTTTACAATAATGACGTCAAACATCATCTGAGGTGAAAATAACAATCAGGTCTGAGGCTTTCTCTTCTTTTTCTTCTCAATCAATGACTTCATGTCTTTCTTTTATCCTCCTGTTTCTCTCTCTCTATCTGTCTCTGTCTCTATCTGTCTCACTCTCTGTCGGTCTCTCTGTTTTTTCCTGGCAGCTGGTGAAAGGAGAACTCAGGCAGCAGCAGAAGGTTTGAATGTAGACTTGATGCATCAAGGAGACCAGGAGGTGAAACAACATACAAACATTAACAGAGCAACACGAGCAACTGTCTCCACCAAGTCTGAAGATGTCTCCCACAGCCTCCCAGTATATCTCCCTCACCCTGCGTCACCCATGAAGGTCCCTCTCTCTGTTACATGGAGGTGTTTGCATCCTATTGGACAGTTCAGTCTAAAGTGTGTGTTCATGAATCACATTGTGTCCTCACGTCTGGTGAAACACACAAAGAGTCGGTGTCTCTGTCTGGAGCCTCTGAGTTAGATCTGAACGTCCCTGAGTGAAGACACTACAATGTCCTGTTGGTCCTTTATCTATAAAAATAATAATAATAATATATTTTATTTATAGAGCGCTTTTAATGATACTCAAAGACACTTTACAACATTAAAAGTTTAGCATAAAAAGTAGCACACATATAAACAGAGCACATATCATACATTCACATTAAAAGCAATTCTAAAAAGGTGAGTTTTGCTCAGAGTTTAGACCATTGGTAATGTTCGGTGCAGTCACGGATGTGTTTGGGAAGAGAGTTCCAGAGGGAGGGGGCTCTGTAGCCCCAGGTCCGGTGCTTGGTTCTGAGTGGATGGGAGGGAGTATTGGCGTCGGAGGAGCGGAGCCGACGGGATGGAGTGTGGTGATGGAGGAAGTCGGTGAGGTTAGGAGGGGGCCTGGTTATGGAGGGCTCTGTGGGTGAGGAGAAGGACTTTGTATTTGATGCGTTGTGGGACATGGAGCCAGTGGAGATTCTGGAGAACAGGGGTGATGTGGTCACGGGGAGCGGGAGTGGGTGAGCAGGCGAGCAGCAGAGTTCTGGATTTGCTGTAGTTTATTCAGTATTTTGGATGATGTTGCCTTAGAGAATACAGTTGCAATAGTAAATTCTGGAGGTGATGAAAGCGTGGATCAGAGTTTCAGCAGCAAGAGGAGGAGGGTGGAGGGCGGAGACGGGCTTGATTTTAAGGTGGAAAAAGGCAGTTCTGGTGATTTGGTTAATGTGGTTTCAAAGGCAGAGGCTGCTGTCAAAACAATACTCCGAGGTTACGGATGTGTGGGGAGGGAGAGAGAGTGGAGTTGTCGATGGTGAGGCAGAAGTTGAGACTGGTTTTAGTGAGGGAGTTTGTCAGGGTGAAGTGAGTTGCAGTGGTGATGGATTTAGTGGAGATGTAGAGCTGGACATCATCGGCGTAGCAATGAAAGAGGAGACCATGTTGACGTATGGTGTTACCTAGAGGGAGTAAGTAGAGGATGAACAGGAGAGGACCAAGCACTGAACCCTGGGGGACACCCTGTGACAGAGGAGCGGTGGAGGAGGTGCAGTTGTTAATACTGATGAACTGTTGTCGGTTTGTGAGATATGAATTTTTTTAATAACTTGATCTTGGTTCTGCTTAGAGAGAGAAGGGAGTATCTGAGGAACTAGACAGGCACTATTCTCCTGTACAGGTATAATGTAATATACAATATACATAATATATAGTGGCATATACTGTAATGTGTGAGGATGGTCAAAAGTTCCTCAACACCATTCACTTCCAAGATAAAACCAGTGTATCAGAAGATCACTAAAATGAACAGTGAATAAAACATTATGTAGTTTGACCAAATGTAAACAATCAGACTGAATGTACCAGTTTATTGGGAAATGTAGAGAGAGTCAATGTTATGGATGTCTGGGGGGGGATTACAGAGGAGGGGAGCAGAGTGGCTGAAGGCTCTATGCCATGGTGGTCAAGCGGTATAAGGTGGATTGGTGCCTACAAGAAGAACCTCGGTTTTATCACTGTTAAGTTTCACAAAGTTGGAGGAGAAGCAGGAGATTGATTTCCTGTTGGCAATCAGAGAGGGAGGTAGGCGGGAGGAGGGAGGGAGGTTTGGTGCACAGATAGAGCTGGGTGTCATCCGCCATAGCAATGGAAATTGATGCTAAATTTATGGAAGATATGGTCAAAAGGAAACAGATGATAAACAGAATGGGGCCAAGGACAGAACCATGAGGAACACCAGTAGTGACTGGAGATGGCTGGGATTTAAAAGATTTGAGTTGGATGAACTGAGCCAGTCGAAGGGTTTTAAGTGATGGAGGCTCAGGGAGAATATTATGAGAGGTGGTGTCTGCTCTCAGATGAAGGAGGAGTCAGCTGCCATGAGGAGGTGATTGTTCTGTTCTATGGAGGGAAACCAGAATTATTCAAAAAGGTTCTTGTCAGATAGTGAGCAGCTGAGATGTAACTGTTTCTTCAAGGATTTTGGACAGAAAAGGTAGAAATAATATATACATATATATATATAGGGTATATATATGTATATATATATATGTATTTATATACAGGAGTTATTGCAGCTGATTTGAAAGATGAGGGAACAAGACCAGACGTGAGGGAAGGACAGTAGGAGGCTCTCTCATCTTTCTCCTCCTTTCTCCTCCTGTCATCTTTCTCTTCTTCTCTCATCTTTCTACTCTTCTTATCTTTCTCCTCCTCTCATCTTTCTTCTCCTCTCGTCTTTCTCCTCCTCTCATATATCCTCTCTCCTCCTCTCATCTTTCTTCTCCTCTCGTCTTTCTCCTCCTCTCATCTCTCGCCTCCTCTCTTCCTCTCATCTTTTTCCTCTCTTTCTCTCGTCTGTCTCCTCCTCTCTTTTGTCCTCTCTCCTCCTCACATCTTTTTCCTCCTCTCTTTTGTCCTCTCATCTTTCTCCTCTTCTGTCCTTTCTCCTCCTTTCCTCTCTTCTCTTCTCTCCCTTTTTCCTGCTCCTCTTTTTCTTCCATCATTCCAAACCTGTTCTGTCGTCACCTCGTTACGAACGAATGATTCAGATAATGAAAGACAAAGATTTGCCCTACTCCCCACTCTCCTTCTCTTCACCTCCTTCCTCCCACTCTCTTTGTATGTCTCCTTCTTTAAATCTTTTCTTTCACTCCTCATGGAGGAGGAAGAGAGGAGATAATAAAAACGAGTGCAGCTCCTCCGTCTCTTTCCTGCAAGTCCCCTAAATCAAACTCCACCTGCAGCCAGAGGAAACACTTTATTACCATCAAGAGAGAGGGAGCACGGAGGAGAGGAGGAGGAGGGAGGAGGAGGAGAGGAGGAGGAGGAGGAGGAGGAGGAAAAGAGTTTCTATCTTCAGTCACTGGATGAAAGTGAAACATGGAAGAACATGGTTCTCTTCACTACACCTTCATATAAAACTTAATTTCTCCTCCTCTCATCTTTCTCCTCCTCTCTCCTCCTCTCATCTTTAAGGAGGTGCAGTAACCACTGGTTCTCCTCACTACTTCTTCATATACTTCACAAACTTTATTTATACTCACTTTTCTACTCACGTCATGAAGAACTGTTCTGAAGACAATGGGTTTGTCTGTCCCTCCCTCCAAGGCCTGATGGGATATGTAGTCCCTTAGAGAGTTGTGGGTCTCCTCTCGGCCAGTAGGAGGTGCTCAGGAGGATCAGGAGCAAGCTGCTTGTGTTGAAGCTCAGCTGACGACCTGTCTGTCCTTCTCTGTGTCCATCGTCCTCTCGCTCGAGAGTTGTATCAGTTAGTTTCTCATCAGAAACTCTGTTTGAAGAATGAAAGCGGTGAAAGCAGGTGGAGTTAGAACAGGAAACACCAGGTCGAGCAGAAGTGGGTTCAGCAAAGTGTGAAGAGTAATTATGACATGAAGAGAAACCTCCAGTCTGACGCTTCAAACGAGCTCAAACGCAAACACTCTTCCGAGTCCACGCTTTTAACCGCCGAAGCCGCTCCGACAGATATTCCCGGCGGGTCTGAACGCAGCATTATCTGGTTGTGTGCTTCTTTGAACCTCTTCACCCTGAGCTCCCTGAGGGCCTCTGTACATTAGTGTGATCTGAGGAGCGTGTGGATGTTATGGGGGAAACGTCCGTACTCGTTGTACGGGGCCCAGGCAGGAAAACAACATCTCCCCTGTAAGCTGTCCTACATAACGTCATGATGAACTTCACTTGAACTCCTCGTGTTGTGTCTGTTCTGAGTGACGGACGATGAAAACACTTGATGTGGATTGAGCTTTAATCTGGTTTAATCTCACCGCTGCACACAGTCGTACACACTGAGGGTCGACCCGGGGACGCGTGTCTGCTGCCGGGGACATGTCCTCCGATCTCGACTGGAAACTCAAAGATGGACTTTAATACGTTAAATACGTTAATATGAAGACTCGAACGAGCCAGAGGCCTCGAACGCACCAGGTTTACTCCAGAGTCTGGAGTAAAGGCATCGCCCCCTGGTGGCTGACTCCAGTATAGGTCATAAGCCCTGCCTCCTCCATGTTAGCTGATGGGAAACTCACCACCATGCAGATGGAGGGGGTTGAAGTGTTTGAGTCCACAAAACACTTTTGGAGTTTCAGGGGTAAACAGCGCTGATACAGTTGTATCATACTAACCCTCATCCCCGACATCAAAATTAGACTCAAAACAGTGTCATTTACACCATGTTTTAGCCTAAATGTCGGCTATCGGAACCAGCGCTGCTACCGTGCGTGCCCTTGGGCAAGAGCTTGTGTGCGCAGTGTTGCCAATTTAGCGACCTTTCACCTTCCCTAGTGACTTCAACTCTTATCTAGTGAATAGCGACAAATCTGGTGACTTTCTTCTATTTGGCTGTTAAACAGCAAAATCACATCAGTGATTTGTGAATGACGTCCCGTTTGCCTTTCTTAGCGTTCAACAGTTCCAATGTTAGATCTGTTATTGTACTTCCGTGCTGTCACAGCGACTCACCTGTGTAGAATGAGTTGCTATGACTACACGGAAATACATCTACAGATCTAACACTCATATCAGCGATGGATTGGAGGGCAGGTGTGCTATGATGCCTAATAGCAAGTCCTTGGGAGTGTAGCTATGTCCGAACAGTCCATTCATCCACACGCACTATATAGGGAATGAGTTGAGGTTCTTCACTATTTAGAGGATGAATGGACATCGGGAATAACCCGTATGTATGAACAGAGGAAATTGGGCAAATAGGAAATCATAAATATATTAATCATTTTAGGCTCATCAGCTGTTCCACATGAACCTGCAAAGTCAACTGCAGTCAACAAGATGGCAGCGTTCCTACCTGAGATATTTTTAGCTACATTTTGTGTGTGTGTATGTGTGTAAACTATAATAACACACTGTTAAAATCTTCTTCATCCTGAGATGTTTGTGTTCTTCCAGTTTCACGTCCGTCACGTGTTAGAAACCTCATCAACACGTCCACTTCGCTCTCTGGGAAGCTTCCACACATTGTCCTGCTGTCTCCTCACATGGACTCACTGACATGTTACACACATTTTACCAGAGGCTGGCAGGAGAAGATCCAGAACATGTCCAGAGACACTGACTCCGACATTTGTTCTCACAGACAGAACCTCCAGAACACGTCAGGAACATGTCACGAACATGTG
>NC_047170.1:20632827-20635327 GCF_009819705.1 Hippoglossus hippoglossus | reverse complement strand
GATGATGATGATGAAGATCATGATTCAAACTCAAAGATGAATATTTTTCTGTATTTTCTTTTTCCTTCATTCTCCCGTCGCTGCACTGACTCGAGTCAGTGCAGCGACGGGAGGCGTTTGAGGCGTCGTGTGTTCCAACACTGACGATTAAACGAGGACAAAAGAAAAACTGTCAAAACAATACTCATGAATCACAGATCACCTCAATACACCAGAAATACCTCAGACTTTTCTACGTCTTCTGTTTCTAGATTTGATTTGTTCTTTGTAGTCACATGATATTTGATTCTTTGTTTTTTATGATAGAAGTGAATGTCTTTTATGTATTGAAATGTTTCCAGGTTACGAGTCTCACACATCCACATTGTAAATACTTTAGAAAAATAAACGTGTTTTCAGACTGACGTGAACTGTTCATAGAAAACCACCTGGACCGGTCAGGTTCCATTCCTCTTCTTCACTTCCCTTCTCCTCGTTTCCTTTTTTGTTTTATTTCTCAACCCCTACACTTGTCTCCTTATCTTGGCTCAACCTCGACTCTTTCCCTTGTTTCCTCCCCCAACTGTCTGTTGACTAGTTTCCTTCCTCAAGTATCTGTCGCCTTGTTTACTTGTCTGTTCTCTGTTCCCTTGTTTCCCTCCTCAAGTCTCTGTTTCCTTGATTCCTTCCTCCAGTCTCTTATCCCTTGTTTCCTTTCTTGGGTCTTCCCTTGTGTCCTTCCTTGAATCTCTGTTCCCTTGTTTGATATTTTGAGTATCTGTTTCCTTGTTTCCTTCTTTGAGTCTCCTTTCCCTTGTTTCCTTCCTCTCCTGTCACCTCACTTTTCCTTTTTGCCTTTCTTTCATTTCCTCAATGTTTGTCATTTCCTGTTGTTTTGGCCCCCTTACTTCCTGTCCCCGCACTTTTTCCACTTCATCTCCTTGCTGTCTTCTTCCACTTCCTCCGTCTCCTTTTTGTTCCTCCTCCCCCCTCATCTCATTTCATACCTCCACTCTTTGCCCGTTTCATCTTTATCTCTTCGTCTTCGTCAGCTTCTCATTGTTTCACTGAATTTCCCTGATGCGCTCATTCTTGTGCCTTTATTCCACCTCATCCTTTCATCCGTCCACTAATTCCCTTCACTTCCTTTCCTTCACATTCCAAATGTCACACTAGCGTATGTGCATGAAAATATGTTTAGATGAAAACTAATTGTTGGATGAGATGAACTTCTCTTGGCTGAATTTGGTTTTCAAAGACACTAAACTTGCAATAATTTCCACATGTAGCGGTTTTTCTGAATGTATTTTCTGGACACTTGACTCGTTTTCCTCAGACGACGCTGACATTTTCTGTCGGGATGCAGGCAAACAACAGTCTGACTCAGATCCAGGTGTTTCCAGGTGTTTTCAGGAACATATTACCTCATTAAAGCCACGACGGTATGTTAGCAAGCCGACAGTTGGAAGACACCCTCAACATTCAGGAGGTATCGGGATAAGAAACAATGTCATATACAGCTAGCATCGTTAGCACGCCACAGTGAAACCAGTCGGGTGTTTAACCCAAACAAAATGGAACCAATGTGTCGTTTGCTGATGAAACTGGTCTTTGACCAATCCAGCTGCTAACCCTCCCCATCATGTGACATTCAGACCCAAGCAGGACCCAAAGACCTGTGTTCTTTCATCTCATGTTAGTCTGACCCAGTGTCCACCACAGTACGTGACTCAGTTAGCTCCAACTGTTAGCTCTTAGTTGGCCAATATATCATACTCATGTAGAGAACCCCCTGAAGAAGAACCTTAGTAACGTGAAGCTTAAATCATTGTGAAAAGAGCCAAATGAATGGCGTCATGTTCACGCAGCAACGTGGTGGCACGCCAGGGCTTCCACTTCGTCGGGGGCGAGTCCTCCTGCTCTGGACGTCAGTGTTCAAACAGAGAATCACACTCTTCATTTCTAAACTAAATATGTTTTTAAAGAAAGCTGAAAAAAATCCAGATGTTTGTGACCTCCGAGTAAAAAGGTGAAGCTGAACGAAAACCAGGTGAAACTAAAGAGACGAATGAGAAACTAAGCGTAACCATAATTGTTCTCTTGGCGAGCGAATATTCAAGTTTGTTGTCCGAGGAAAAATGAAATGTCCCCTTCAAAGGCTTGTTTTCGCTCGACTTTGTGCAAGTGATGCTTCCATGTTTCTGGTAAAGTGCCTGTAAGGAGAAACCAAGAGGTCAGCACTTCTGGATTTCTCCTGAACATCAAACTCTCTTTCTTTTAGTAAACTTGAGCCTTAGTTAGTGACGGACAGTTAAGCGAGAACGTATCCTACGAACGCTTTGACTTCATCGTCCGGCCTCGTTTCCTTTTTCTCTAAAACTGAAGAGATGAAAGATTCTGTTCCATAAAACACGAGAAATTCACAGCTGGGATCAGAGCTCCATGTTAACCTCCAGGAGGCGGAGACTTCTTATCAGACATTTGGGGTTTCCTATGCACATTGTCAAGGGGTCATTGTTAA
>NC_047170.1:20532827-20627827 GCF_009819705.1 Hippoglossus hippoglossus | reverse complement strand
CATCCTGATCCTGGACCTGATCCTGGTCCTGATCCTGTTTCAGATCCTGATCCTGGTCATGAACCTGATCTTCATCCTGATCCTGGACCTGATCCAGATCCTGATCCTGTACTTGATCCTGGTCCTGGTCCTGGTCCTGGTCCTGATCCTGGTCCTGGTCCTGATCTTGGTCCTGGTCCAGTCCTGTCTCTGGTGGTGTTGAGTCCAGAGTCGCCGGCTGAGAGGGGAGAGACTCTTTCCTCCCAAGACCTGCAGACAGAAGAAGTTCGATCTGATGGATTATTATTGATCCAGAATCAAACAGCTGATTTGTTGCTTTTCTTTGTCAGTTTAAAACTGAGTCAGTTTATATTTAACTTTAAATACATCAACCTTCAAAATAAGTTTGTTTTAGGCCTGAGGTCACAGTTGTGTGTGTGTGTGTGTGTGTGTGTGTGTGTGTGTGTGTGTGTGTGTGTGTACCTGCGGGGATTAGTACAAGCGCCTGCAGGATGTCGGACAGAGAGACGATGCCGATGATACGAGACTCTTCATCAACGACAACCAGCCTGTGAACCTGCATCACACACACACATCGACACTTCAACCTAAAACTCACTCAATTAGCTGTGTGTGTGTGTCTGTGTGTGTCTGTGTGTGTTTCACCTCAGCCTTCACGATTCGGTCCACTATCGTCTCCAGTGTTTCCAGTTTGTTGCACTTCATGACTCCTTCGAAGTACTGAGACCTGTGTCTGAGCGCCTGAGTCACTGTCACGTCCAGGTTGTTGTACGTCTTCTCTGCTGCCAGGTTCTGTTCACACACACACACACACACACACACACGCAGGCACGCACACAGACACACACAGACACACACACACGCAGGCACGCACACAGACACACACACACACGTTCACCACCTCATTATCTCTGCACTGTTATAATGTGAGTTATAATATACTCACAATCACGTCGAACTTGGAGTAGATGTCCACGACTTTACCTGTGAACGAATCAGACGACACGTTTCTCTGACTGTGCCACTTCCACCCCCCCACATTAAATCAGACAGAGCAGTGGTTACCATGGTGATCCACGACTGGCAGGGCGGAGACGCGGCGGTGTGTGAAGACGGACAGCGCGGTGATGAGGGGCGTGTCAGGGTGGATGAAGGCGATGTTAGCGTACGTCCCGACGCCGAGTTCCTCCAGAGACTGATTCATGAAGGCAGGCATGGGCATCTCACACACCTACACACACACACACACACACACACACACACACACACACACACACACACACACACACACACACACACACACACACACACACACACACACACACACACACAGTAAGAAGGGTCTGATGTATTGATGTACTGATGTACTGATGTACTGATGTATTGATGTACTGATGTATTGATGTATTGATGTACTGATGTACTGATGTATTGATGTACTGATGTACTGATGTATTGATGTACTGATGTACTGATGTATTGATGTACTGATGTACTGATGTATTGATGTACTGATGTACTGATGTATTGATGTACTGATGTATTGATGTATTGATGTATTGATGTACTGATGTACTGATGTACTGATGTATTGATGTACTGATGTATTGATGTACTGATGTACTGATGTACTGATGTATTGATGTACTGATGTATTGATGTATTGATTGATGTATTGATGTACTGATGTACTGATGTATTGATGTACTGATGTACTGATGTATTGATGTACTGATGTACTGATGTATTGATGTATTGATGTACTGATGTACTGATGTATTGATGTACTGATGTATTGATGTATTGATGTATTGATTGATGTATTGATGTACTGATGTATTGATGTACTGATGTATTGATGTACTGATTGATGTATTGATTGATGTATTGATGTACTGATGTATTGATGTACTGATGTATTGATGTACTGATGTATTGATGTATTGATGTACTGATGTATTGATGTACTGATGTATTGATGTATTGATGTATTGATGTACTGATGTATTGATGTACTGATGTATTGATGTACTGATGTACTGATGTATTGATGTACTGATGTATTGATGTACTGATGTATTGATGTACTGATGTACTGATGTATTGATGTACTGATGTATTGATGTATTGATGTACTGATGTACTGATGTATTGATGTACTGATTGATGTACTGATGTATTGATGTACTGATGTATTGATGTACTGATGTACTGATGTATTGATGTATTGATGTACTGATGTATTGATGTATTGATGTACTGATGTATTGATGTATTGATGTACTGATGTACTGATGTATTGATGTATTGATGTATTGATGTACTGATGTATTGATGTACTGATGTACTGATGTATTGATGTACTGATGTATTGATGTATTGATTGATGTATTGATGTACTGATGTATTGATGTACTGATGTACTGATGTACTGATGTATTGATGTACTGATTGATGTATTGATGTACTGATTGATGTATTGATGTACTGATTGATGTATTGATGTACTGATTGATGTATTGATGTATTGATGTACTGATTGATGTATTGATGTACTGATTGATGTATTGATGTATTGATGTATTGATGTACTGATGTATTGATGTATTGATGTACTGATGTATTGATGTACTGATGTATTGATGTATTGATGTACTGATGTATTGATGTACTGATGTATTGATGTACTGATGTACTGATGTACTGATTGATGTATTGATGTACTGATGTATTGATGTACTGATGTATTGATGTATTGATGTATTGATGTACTGATGTATTGATGTATTGATGTACTGATGTATTGATGTACTGATGTACTGATGTATTGATGTACTGATGTATTGATGTACTGATGTATTGATGTACTGATGTATTGATGTACTGATGTACTGATGTACTGATGTATTGATGTATTGATGTACTGATGTATTGATGTATTGATGTACTGATGTACTGATGTATTGATGTACTGATGTATTGATGTATTGATGTACTGATGTATTGATGTATTGATGTATTGATGTACTGATGTATTGATGTACTGATGTACTGATGTACTGATGTATTGATGTATTGACTGATGAAGTGTATTATACTCACAAACAGCTGCAGGAACTTGAGGATCCTCTTGTGTGTCAGAATGTAGAGCGCGTTCCCGCTCACCGGGTCAATGACAGGAAGTCGATGGATTTTATTTTTTATCAGCGAGTACACTGCGTCGAATATACTGAGACACAAACAAACACACACCTGTTTAGTGCTGCTTCTTCTTCTCTAAGTATATTTTCAGATCGTAATAAATTATTCACACCTTCAATCTCCACAAACACAGGGCTGTATCTTTTAACTAACTTGTATCTTTGTGGGGACATCTCATACATGTTGTTTTACTGTTCACACACACACAGATACCTGGCGTCAGGTGAGATGTGGACCAGCGGTTTGAAGGTCTCCTGCAGGTACAGCTCTGACAACAAGAACATGCATGTAATTATTCACACGTCAGCTGTCATTACACTGATCATGAAGAGAAGATCTGTCACCTCTCCACGTCTCGATCTTATGTTCCTCCAGCTCGTAGATCTGAACCTGACGAGACATCAGACCATACTGCTCACACCCGAACACCACCATGAGTGTGTATATGTGTGTTACAGTGTGGGTGTGTGTGTGTGTTACCATGGGGGATTTGTAGTATCTGGTCAGGATGTTGATGAAGTCTGTGATGGTCAACATCCCTGAACAACAGGAAAAAAAACTGTTCAACACAAAGTGTGTGCAATTTCCTGCTAAATATTGACATGTGCTATTTCTGAATATTATAACAGGCTGGGAGACGATCACACACACACACACACACACACACACACACACACACACACACACACACACACACTTACCTACAAAGCTCTGGTTCTTGCTCTCCCACAGTGGAGCAGCTCTCACTCCGTTTGCCACAAGAGCAAAAAACGCTTTCTTCACCTAAAACAACAACGATAATAATAACAATAATAATAGTTCCAAATTAAATCAGATTAATGTCTTTGTTAACCGGCTGCATACCACAAGCTTTTAAAGTAGCTGTAATTAAACCTCTGCTTCAAAAGCCCACTCTGGATCCAGATGTTTTAGCTGATTAGACCCAAATCAAAGCTTCATTTCCAAAACCCTAGAAGAAGCTGTTGCTAACCAGCTGACGACTGAGACAGAAACGATCTGTTGGAAAACCTTCAGTCAGGATTCAGAGTCATCACAGAAACAGCTGTTAACAGTTACTAACGACCTTTTCATGGCCTCAGCTAATGGACTTGTCTCTTACTGGTCCTGTTGGATCTTAGTGCAGCATCTGACCCCACAGATCATAAGATCCTGTGACAGAGACTGGAGCAACATGTAGTCCAGTCCCCCCCACCCCCCCACTGGGTCTGGTTCTAGAGGTTCCTTCCAGGAAATGAGGGAGTTTTTCCCACACAGTCACAAAGTGCTGCTCATTGTGGGAACTGTTGGTTTCTCTTCAATGTAAAGAGCCTTGAGATAAATATATTGTGATTTGCCGCTATACAAATAATGAATTAATAATAATAACAACAATAATAATAACAGCAACCATAACAATGATAACGATAATAATAACAATAACAATGTCAGTGTGTTGCTGACCTGCAGCGTCGTGTCGAACACCACCAGTTTGGAGCTTGTCGGGATGATGTCATAACATCTGTGACATTTCATGAATCTCATGTAAATGTCTCGCTCCGATGCCGACGCTGCACAAACACACAAGGACACACACAGGGACAGAGGGTGAGACCACAGTGGCAGTGCCCCTTGTTCGCACTTCAGATTATCATCCTAGTATTAACAACTGTGTGTGTGTGTGTTGACCGATTGCTGGTTGCCATGGTGACTTCAACACTGATCGGCCAAGCTTGTCTCTAAGCTTGTTGCTGTGACTACACAACAGCTGATGGTTGGCAGGTGTGGATGTCAAGCTGCAAAGCATCCTGGGAACAATATCATGTCCCAGTCATCTGACAGAAAGGAGGCACACAACTCCACGGCCCTTCAAAATAAAAGTCTAGTCAAATTTGTAGATTTTTCTTCATCTACAGACTCAAACCGTCAGTGAGTGTGTTTGTGACGAATCTTCTGTGACAGACTAGAATGTCGACGAATCCGTCGGTGAAATTATCCTCAGAGTAAATATTTACCAGCATCATCAGGGTCCTGCTCCGACATGTCGTCTGCAACCGGAACCTGCCGACAACACACGAGACACCGTGAACACACCTGGAGCCAACTGACCGTCTGATGCTGGGGAGGGACTGACAGATGACAGACAGAGAGACAGAGAGACAGAGTGACTGACTGAGAGACTGACTGACTGACAGATGACAGACAGAGAGACAGAGAGACAGAGTGACTGACTGAGAGACTGACTGACTGACTGATGACAGACAGAGAGACTGACTGATGACAGACAGAGAGACAGAGTGACTGACAGAGTGACTGACTGACTGACTGATGACAGACAGAGAGACTGACTGACAGACAGAGAGACAGAGAGACAGAGTGACTGACTGAGAGACTGACTGACTGACTGATGACAGACAGAGAGACTGACTGACAGACTGACTGACTGACTGACTGATGACAGACAGAGAGACTGACTGACTGACAGACTGACTGACTGACAGACTGACTGACAGAGAGACTGACTGACTGACTGACTGACTGACTGATGACAGACAGAGAGACTGACTGACAGACAGAGAGACTGACTGACTGACTGACAGAGAGACTGACAGATGACAGACAGAGAGACAGAGAGACTGACTGAGAGACTGACTGACTGATGACAGACAGAGAGACTGACTGACTGACTGATGACAGACAGAGAGACTGAGAGACTGACTGATGACTGACAGACAGAGAGACTGAGAGACTGACTGACTGACTGATGACAGAGAGACTGAGAGACTGACTGATGACAGAGAGACTGACTGAGAGACTGAGAGACTGACAGACTGACTGACAGATGACAGACAGAGAGACTGACTGACTGACTGATGACAGACAGAGAGACTGAGAGACTGACTGACTGATGACTGAGAGACTGACTGACTGACTGACAGATGACAGACAGAGAGACTGACTGACTGACTGATGACAGACAGAGAGACTGAGAGACTGACTGACTGATGACAGAGAGACTGACTGACTGACTGACAGATGACAGACAGAGAGACTGACTGACTGACTGATGACAGACAGAGAGACTGAGAGACTGACTGACTGACTGACAGATGACAGACAGAGAGACTGACTGACTGACTGATGACAGACAGAGAGACTGACTGACTGAGAGACTGACTGACTGATGACAGACAGAGAGACTGACTGACTGATGACAGAGAGACTGACTGACAGACAGAGAGACTGACTGACTGACTGATGACAGAGAGACTGACTGACTGACTGATGACAGAGAGACTGACTGACTGACTGATGACAGACAGAGAGACTGACTGACTGAGAGACTGACTGACTGATGACAGACAGAGAGACTGACTGACTGATGACAGAGAGACTGACTGACAGACAGAGAGACTGACTGACTGACTGATGACAGAGAGACTGACTGACTGACTGACAGATGACAGACAGAGAGACTGACTGACTGACTGATGACAGAGAGACTGACTGACTGACAGATGACAGACAGAGAGACTGACTGACTGACAGATGACAGAGAGACTGACTGACTGATGACAGAGAGAGAGACTGACTGACTGATGACAGAGAGACTGACTGACTGATGACAGAGAGACTGACTGACTGACTGATGACAGAGAGACTGACTGACTGATGACAGACAGAGAGACTGACTGACTGACTGATGACAGAGAGACTGACTGACTGATGACAGAGAGACTGACTGACTGACTGATGACAGAGAGACTGACTGACTGATGACAGACAGAGAGACTGACTGACTGACTGATGACAGAGAGACTGACTGACAGATGACAGACAGAGTGACTGACTGACTGAGAGACTGACTGACTGAGAGACTGACTGACTGAGAGACTGACTGACTGACTGAGAGACTGACTGACTGAGAGACTGACTGACTGAGAGACTGACTGACTGACTGAGAGACTGACAGAGAGACTGACTGACTGACTGAGAGACTGACTGAGAGACTGAGAGACTGAGAGACTGCCTGACTGACTGAGAGACTGACTGAGAGACTGACTGACTGACTGAGAGACTGACTGAGAGACTGAGAGACTGACTGACTGACTGAGAGACTGACTGACTGAGAGACTGACTGACTGAGACTGCCTGAGAGACTGACTGACTGACTGAGAAACTGAGACTGACTGACTGAGAGACTGAGACTGACTGACTGAGAAACTGACTGAGAGACTGACTGACTGAGAGACTGACTGACTGACTGAGAGACTGACTGAGAGACTGACTGACTGACTGAGAAACTGACTGAGAGACTGACTGACTGAGAGACTGACTGAGAGACTGACTGACTGACTGAGAGACTGACTGAGAGACTGACTGACTGAGAGACTGACTGACTGACTGAGAAACTGACTGAGAGACTGACTGACTGAGAGACTGACTGACTGACTGAGAAACTGACTGAGAGACTGACTGACTGAGAGACTGACTGAGAGACTGACTGACTGACTGAGAGACTGACTGACTGACTGCCTGACAGAGAGACTGACTGACTGACTGACTGACTGAGAGACTGACTGACAGATGACAGACAGAGTGACAGACAGAGTGACTGACTGACTGATGACAGACAGAGAGACTGATGACAGAGAGACTGACAGATGACAGACAGAGAGACTGACTGACTGATGACAGAGAGACTGACTGACAGATGACAGACAGAGAGACTGACTGACTGATGACAGAGAGACTGACTGACTGATGACAGACTGACTGATGACAGACAGAGAGACTGACAGATGACAGACAGAGAGACTGACTGACAGATGACAGACAGACTGATGACAGACAGAGAGACTGACAGATGACAGACAGAGAGACTGACTGACAGATGACAGACAGAGAGACTGACTGATGACAGAGAGACTGACTGACAGATGACAGACAGAGTGACTGACTGACTGACTGATGACAGAGAGACTGACAGATGACAGACAGAGTGACTGACTGACTGACTGATGACAGAGAGACTGACTGACAGATGACAGACAGAGAGACTGACTGACAGATGACAGACAGAGTGACAGACAGAGTGACTGACTGACAGATGACAGACAGAGAGACTGATGACAGAGTGACTGACTGACTGACTGATGACAGAGAGACTGACTGACAGATGACAGAGTGACTGACTGACTGACTGATGACAGAGAGACTGACTGACTGATGACAGAGTGACTGACTGACTGACTGATGACAGAGAGACTGACTGACAGATGACAGACAGAGAGACTGACTGACAGATGACAGACAGAGTGACAGACAGAGTGACTGACTGACAGATGACAGACAGACTGATGACAGACAGAGAGACTGACAGATGACAGACAGAGAGACTGACTGACAGATGACAGACAGAGAGACTGACTGATGACAGAGAGACTGACTGACTGATGACAGAGAGACTGACTGACAGATGACAGACAGAGTGACTGACTGACTGACTGATGACAGAGAGACTGACAGATGACAGACAGAGTGACTGACTGACTGACTGATGACAGAGAGACTGACTGACAGATGACAGACAGAGTGACTGACTGACTGACTGATGACAGAGAGACTGACTGACAGATGACAGACAGAGAGACTGACAGACAGATGACAGACAGAGAGACTGACTGACTGATGACAGAGAGACTGACTGACAGATGACAGACAGAGAGACTGACTGACTGATGACAGAGAGACTGACTGACTGATGACAGACAGAGAGACTGACAGATGACAGACAGAGAGACTGACTGACAGATGACAGAGAGACTGACTGACTGATGACAGAGAGACTGACTGACTGATGACAGACAGAGTGACTGACAGACAGATGACAGACAGAGTGACAGACAGAGTGACTGACTGACTGACTGACTGATTAAAGCGCAGGTTCGTGCAGCGGCTTCAGGCTGACAGGACGTTAGCTAGCAGCTAGCAGCTAGCACCTACTTCACATCCAGCCGCTGCTCTCTGCGCTGTCCCCGGGGCCGAGGGGCCTCCTCACGGCTTCATGTCGACTGTCCGTCCGGCAGGAGGGAGCCGATGGGCCGGGGAACGCTCGTCCTCTGCGGGCTCCAGGCTCCGCCGCTCGGTTCCGCGTTAGAAAGGAGGAGTCCACCGGAGTCGCAACAGCTAACAAGCTAACGGAGCTAGCAGGTGGCGCTTCCGGTCACACTTCACAATAAAAGCACAAGTGAAACTGATTCAAAGCTCAAACTTGAATTCAATCTTTTTTAAAGGTTAAATACACGAACATCAACAAAAACATCTACTCTTCAGACTAAAGCTTGGATAAGAAGATGTTTAATAACCATCGTCTACTCTGGAGTTTACATCTTCTTTACATCTTACATGTAGCACTTTGTAGTTTGACTTTTTGAAGGTTTGTACCCTCATGGTTGATGCACTTATTCAGCTTCAGTCCCGATGCTCATTTAGGAGAAAATAGAACAATGAAGAGATGCTTGGATCAAACTGTTGCAGGAGTTTCTAGAATTATTTAGAGTCGCACAAGAAAATAATTCATTCAATTCTTAGATATCAGTTCAGCATTCGACACTGTTGATCATCAAATTTTAATTTTATTATCATATATATGCTTCCACTAGGAAACATTATGAAGACACCTAGTTATACTTATAGTTTTTCTTTGTGTGTGTGTCTGTGAAGATGGCAATGAAACTAAACTCTAAACAAATGCAGTATGTTAGACGGGGGGGCAGTTTGGGCTGAATATGTGGGAGAATGTGTGGCCTTCACATAGTGACTGTTAGTAGCTGTTGCTGGCTGGTTTTAATCTTGAAGTTGTTTAGTGTGTGTGTGTGTGTGTGTGTGTGTGCGTCACATCGCAGTTCAGTCTCGCACCTGTCTGATAAGGCCGGTTTGAGAAGACTGTACATCTGTGGCAGACAATACTGTACTTTAACTTGTTCTCATACCTAACTTACTATATTACAGCCTAAACTCCATTAGCTTTATTCAAACATCACACATACATGAATGCACTGTTTTCTTAAGAAACTGTGACCTACCCTTAGAAAGAATTCCAGCAGCTGCCACTAGGGTCTGAAGGACAGATAGGAACATGTGCATGCCATACTGAAGACTCACAAGCTGTCAGCCGATTCAAGGCTTGTTTTAAAATACCAAACCAAACTGTCAGAATGTGAAGATTTGCCCAGCAGCGGTCAGAGGAGGGGCGAAACTGGGAGCGGCTCCTCATCATTGGTGGATTCCAGTGCCTAGAGGCTGGGACCAGCCTGTGCACTAGCCACGTGACTCCCCCTCGTTATTGACCAATGAAGTTCTACCTACTATTATAAATATTGCACCTGTCGTCCGTTCGGGGCGACTCTCGACTTCCCCGTGCTATTAGACGGCCTGCCTGTACGTTGAGTGCCCATAGCTATGTTGTAGCTGTTCATTGCTTCTAAATAAATACTTTTTGAACCAAACCAAGACCGACTCTTCTCATACCTAAGGATAAAAGAACACAACAAAGGACATAAAAACCTGGATGACCTGCAATTTTCCCTTATTAAACTCAGATAAAACAGAGGTTCTGATACTCTGCAATAAACAACTTAGAGACACATTATCTAATGATGAAGCTGCTCATGACATCGTCCTCACCTCCAGTGAAACAGTCTGGGAGTCCTCTTTGATCCCGCTTTGTCCTTTGATTCTCACTTAAAACTAATTTCTAGGACCGCCTTCTTTCACTTACGTAACATCTCAAACATCAGACATGTCCTTTCTCAAAAAGATGCAGAAGAACAAGTCCAGGCCTTTGTTCCATCCAGATGTGATTATTGTAATTCCTTATTCTCAGGCTCCAGCAGGAAGTCGTTAAAGACTCTGCAGCTTGTCCTAAACGCTGCAGCACGTGTCCTGAAGAGAACCAGGACCAGAGACCACATGTCTCCTGTGTTAGCTTCACTACACTGGCTTCCTGTTACATTTAGAATTTAAAATCCTCCTCCTCACCTACATTAATAATATGGCAGCATCAAACCTTAAAGAGCTCATCGTACCTTATCACCACTAGAGCCCTGAGCTCCCAGAATTCAGGCTGTGACTCTGAGCTTTATTCACTGATCACAAAGTTTCTCTGTAGTTTGACTCTAGTTGAGTTAAGAACAGAGGAAGTTGCTCCTTGTTAACATCTAGGAGACAAACTGGGAATATGAGACAAATGAAATGTGACTGATTCGACCTGAATCTTCAAAGCTGGACCAAGTCACACAAAGAAATCAAGAGAATTTCTTTTGTTTTGATTCTTCATGATGTAAAATATTTTATTTTCTGTAGATGATTCTAAATCAGTATTTCAACATTTTGCCCCAAAAACAGAAACATCGTCACTCAGTTTTTTCCACCCTGCGTGTACATACGAGGTTTGATCCGGTGTTTGTGATGTTTTCTTTTTTTATCATTGGACGTAAACAGACACCTGCAGACAAAACAAATTAAAATAAAAAAACCTAAAGTGTGACGAAGGCCACGGTGAAAACTGCCCAACGCTCTTCAGTCGTTGACCAATCCGACGGCAGGAAACGGTGACAGAATATTTAAAAGGCTCCAGTGGAAAAGGAGAGCGAGGGTTAAACGGTGGTGATGAAGATGAGGATGAGGATGTTACGGTCGCACTCGGTGAAGTGATCTCTATACTTTGTCTTAATTTATGGTCCAGATATTTACACGCTGCGACTCGGACCTTTAACTCACCGTGGATTTAGAAAATCGCTTCATTAATAAATTAAAAAAATAAAAACAACAAGCTCTTATTTTACAGGAAATGTAAAAAACAGGGGGGTGGGGGGGGGACTTGTGGAATCAAGTTTCTGTTTTTTATTGTTTTGTGTTTTTAAGTGCAACTTTATTGATAAACTTCCCTTTGACAAAACATTCTCTTATTTCAGTGACTCACATTTTTACACCACTTTTTACAAAATATACAAACAGAGGACCAGCCCCTTTGTTAGCCCCGCCCCCTCAGCTGCCCTGATATACAGCCCCGCCCCCTCCCCCATCAACATTAGTTCTCTGATCAAAACTCGATCAGTTTTATTATGAAAGTCTTCTGATATGAAGTTAAGCTCCACCTACAGAGGTGGGCCATTAACATCCAGTTTCAGCACCAAGATGAGAGAGCTGCCAGGGTGTGTGTGTGTGTGTGTGTGTGTGTGTGTGTGTGTGTGTGTGTGTGTGTGTGTGTTCAGTTCATCCATTTGCTGCAGTTGACGGCTCCACAGTGACATGGGATCTTGTGTTGATCGTCCTCCAGGTCGAACTTGTAGTCGTACGACAACTGAGACGAAGACACAATCAATAATAAACATTCATCAATATAATCAGTTCGTTGACAGTTAAGACGTAAAGTTTATCAACATTGAGAAATAAATGAAACACTTGATTGGCTGCAAATAATGATAATTTTTTCGATGAATCGATTATTAATTAGATTCATAGAAAACAGCTACATTTCCAGCAGTTTATTAAAAAAGAAACTTGGTCTTCTTGTACAATGCTGTTATTTTATTATTCTATTTTATTTAGAATAATAGAAGTTCAAAATACTCTAAAATAAGTTTGAACCTGTCCCAATGGTGTTGAAGATGTCAGGAACTGGAATTATTGTAGATATCAAATTGAAGATATCTAAAACTGCAGTAAAAAAAATATAATATGTTAAGTAATAAAAACTGAACTGAAGATATTTATCATGAGAAATCACACGTGAAAAAAGTACTTTGAATGTTACTATGTAATAACAGTATTAATATGGTTTTGACAGGTCAGTATGATGTTATGTGTATCATATATAAAAATTAATACTAGTCAAAATGATGTTGATATTGTTAAGTTAATTCTGAATTCTGCTCACAGTCTGTCTCTCGCTCACAGTGTCTCTCGCTCACAGTCTGTCTCTCGCTCACAGTGTCTCTCGCTCACAGTGTCTCTCGCTCACAGTCTGTCTCTCGCTCACAGTCTGTCTCTCGCTCACAGTGTCTCTCGCTCACAGTCTGTCTCTCGCTCACAGTGTCTCTCGCTCACAGTCTGTCTCTCGCTCACAGTCTGTCTCTCGCTCACAGTGTCTCTCGCTCACAGTCTGTCTCTCGCTCACAGTCTGTCTCTCGCTCACAGTCTGTCTCTCGCTCACAGTCTGTCTCTCGCTCACAGTCTGTCTCGCTCACAGTCTGTCTCTCGCTCACAGTCTGTCTCTCGCTCACAGTCTGTCTCTCGCTCACAGTCTGTCTCTCGCTCACAGTCTGTCTCTCGCTCACAGTCTGTCTCTCGCTCACAGTCTGTCTCTCGCTCACAGTCTGTCTCTCGCTCACAGTCTGTCTCTCGCTCACAGTCTGTCTCTCGCTCACAGTCTGTCTCTCGCTCACAGTCTGTCTCTCGCTCACAGTCTGTCTCTCGCTCACAGTCTGTCTCTGTCTCGCTCACAGTCTGTCTCTGTCTCGCTCACAGGCTGTCTCACTCACAGTCGGTCTCTGTCTCGCTCACAGTCGGTCTCTGTCTCGCTCACAGTCTGTCTCTGTCTCGCTCACAGTCTGTCTCGCTCACAGCCTGTCTCTGTCTCGCTCACAGTCTGTCTCGCTCACAGCCTGTCTCTGTCTCGCTCACAGTCTGTCTCGCTCACAGCCTGTCTCTGTCTCGCTCACAGTCTGTCTCGCTCACAGCCTGTCTCTGTCTCGCTCACAGTCCGTCTCGCTCACAGTCTCACACTTGACGACTCGTCTCCGCTGAGTCGAGAGCATGTTTGTCTCCAGAGGACAGCGCCATCAGGTGAACTACTCAAGGCACGGGATTGGCTGGTTCACTGCCCCCACCTCAGGAGACAGTGCCCCAGTGTATGAATTATATCAGACCAGACTAATTGATGACTAAATTAGTTACCAACTATTTTTATAATTGATTATGATGGATTAAATCGATCAGGTGTTGCAGCCCTAAATGCTTGATTACCTCTTCTCCTCTCTGGATGCGTCGACAGGAGCTGATGATGATCTTGTTCTCCTTCTCCACTGTCACCACCTCTGTGATGCAGTTAGGACCACAGGAGTGGTTGATGTACCTGTCAATCACAGATCAAGAACACGAGTGGTTGATGTACCTGTCAATCACAGATCAAGAACAAACAGCCCCGCCCTCTCTGCGATCATGTGACCTGGACACAGATCAAACCTTCGTACCGGACCTGTTAACATGTGACCCGTGGTCAAACACACATGCTGCATACAGTCATCAGATGGGTCAGGTTTTTTTGTGTGTTCAAGTATCAGTGAGTTGTCGTAGCATCTGTTCTCCTGCAGGTGTCACTGTTTCCTCAGTGACACAGTGCTAAGCTAGCTTGTTGCTATCAAAAGATAATACATTATTAATACATTGTTTTAACCCCTGTCTGTTTGTTTCCATGGTGATGTTTGTCTGTACTGACAGGATGTGAATGGATGGTAGACTTTCACAATAAAACAACCAACAGCTGACAGGTTTCGTATCATCTGGCTTTAATCCTCACCTGCTGCTCGTAGGTGAGAACATATCTGTTGATTGAGCCATTATACAACTTAAAAGGTTCACAACCAGGTGACCTTTGACCTGACGTCACATTAAAAACCAGTCTGAACCAGTCCGAGGACTCACCTGGCAGGTCCTCCTGTGATGGTGGCGTCGATCACGTAGTCGTTGTCAATCCGAAACATGTACACACCACGGTTCTAGACACACACACACACACACACACACACACACACACACACACAGAGAAAACATCAGTGTGTGTCAGTAAGTGTGTGTGTGGGCTCTTGTACAGATTTCTTAATGAGGACATTTTGTCCGGACCTCACTTTCTGACCTTTAATGGACTGTTCAGGGGTTAAGACTTGGTTTTAGGGTCACAATGAGGTTTAGGTTAGAGTTGGGCACTTTGGTGTGATTAAGGTTCGGGTAAGGGGCCAATGTCCCCACTAAGATAGAAATACAAACGTGATGCGTATGTTACCTGGGACTCGTACAGTCTCTCCTTACGATTGGCCACTTCGCTCCTGATGATGGTGCCGATGTACTCAATGACCATGGTGAATTTCTCAATGTCTCTGGCAGCGTACAGACCTAGACCCTGCACACACACACACACACACACACACAGTCAATGTTCTGTCCGTCAGTCATCAGTCACATGTTCTGGTGGAGCTGCAGGTGTCTCACCTGGATGCGGGAGCGAGCCAGGTAAACGTTGGTCTTCCACTCAGCCTTCATGCGTCGGTACTGAGACGACTTCGAGTGGCGTCCCTGGTGAGCGCTGGCCACAGATTCTCCTGGAGACAGCGAGATGACTCCAGGAACGAGACCCACGATGGAGCCCACTGAGCCCTGACACCTGGGAGCGATGCTGGTCAGCAGGTACAGTCTGTCGCACACACACAACGTAAACCACCTGACGTGAGGTGTTCAGAGGAGGCTGGGAGTTTACACGCTCCAGTTACAGAACACAACACAGATGTGTGACACCCAAAAACAAAACAAACGTCCTCTTAAAACTGTTAATCAATTATCAAAATCATTGACAATTAGTGTTTCAATCTATTACTCGACTCATGGCTGCAGATGTATCAGATTACCTCTTTGCCTGGGAGGCTTTGGGCTCAGAGCGGGCGGAGCCTGAGGGGTTGAATGCCAGGGGCCACTCCATGAGAGGGTTCCTGCCATAACGAAAGTGGTAACGTCCACAGGCCTCCACACCTGGTAACTACACAGACACACACACACACACACAGACACACAGACACACACAGACACACAGACACACACACACAGACACACACAGTGAGTCTGTGTCTTCACTTGTGGACATACAGAATGTGTGAGTGTGAGTGTGTAACATACAGACTCTATGATCCTGATCACTGCAGACGTAGTTAAACCGAACAGATCTTCTCCTTTCAGATAAGCAGGAAACAGCTTCAGGGTTCCACTGGACGATCTCATCTGAGACACTGGATCCAAGATCTGATCCCACACAGCTGCAGACAAACACACAAACACACACAAGTCTGTTCACTGCAATTCAGTTCTTCTATTTTCTTCTTCTTCATACAGATTAATAATCCAGTGATGACCTCTGACCTGCTGATGTTAAACAGGTTTGTTTGAACATTTATTTTATTGCGTTTATATATCCATAAAATCCTGATCTCCATTTACACCTAAAAGATGTTCTGTTATAAATACAATAAAAATACCCTAACGACCTGATGCTGTGCAGCATGAATCTACAGGAACGTGTCGTTACAGTAATGTTGGCAGTGAGGGAGAGTTGACTGTCGGGTGTCACACCCAGGGTCCTAGAGGTCTGGGTGGGTTTAAATATGAAAGATTCTAAATACAGAATCATGAACTAAATATTTCTTAGATCTCCATTTTTCAACTACGAACATTTTCTCTGCTCCTCTCTCGACCCTCTGGCGCCACCGTGTGTTATCAACATATTTTTCACTGCACGTAACGAAACATAATAATGAGGTAGAAGACAGAGGTCTTGATTTTCTGATGCATAAAGAATGAATGTAATAACATTATGGTTTAAACACGATCATGACACTAACAATTTGATCTGATGCAACAGTCACAGCTGCCACTTCCTGTTTGGAAACACTTCACCTGTCGATATTTACCTTTAGGTGTCGGTCCGGTCAGGATGAGGTCATCGTGTCCTTTCTCCACCACCTTGACTTTAAACAGCGGCTGACCGTCGGCGTCCTCGATGTAGCACATGTACTTACAGCGTCTGAGGAGCAGGATTATTAATCATTAAAGAGCCAGCTGATGCTCCATGTTCTACACAGTTCAGGAACAATGAACCTGAGTGTCCTCATCCATTAGTCACACTTTACCTGCTGCTGTGGCGCATGCTCCAGTAGAAGCGGTTGGCATGGTAACCAACAGGGAAGATGGCAGTCTGATCGTGGAAGGCCTTCATCTGCTGAGGGAGGAGCCTTCCGACGGCGCGGAATAGCAGGCTGCCGACTCGGAAGGTGTGCTGCCGCTCGCCGCGTTGCACCACAGCAGCGATCTGCCGCGCCTCATCCCGCTGCACATACACACGCCGGAATACGGCAAAGCACCGTAGCTCCGAGTCGTACGGGTCAGAGACCACCATCGCAGCGGGGTCAGGGGTCAGCCCTGGAGTGGAGGAAGGGGAACCGCTGGAAGATCTGTCCCCGCTGAGAGGAACTGTCCTGGGCTTATGAAGGTGACACAACATCGTCTTATCCTGGAGGACACAAAAACACAGTGAGATGCAGGCAGAACAGGTGCGTGTGTTATTGTAAAACTGCTACATAACCGTGTGTGTCACTTTGAAGACGGTGCAGTGTTTTAGTTTTACAGTGTATTTACCTTGAAGAAGGTGCAGTGTGCCTGCAGTGCGCATGTGAAGTGGTAGGTGTTGGTGCAGCGCAGGCGGTTGCAGCCGCTCGTGGCTCCAGTTTGTTGACAGTGAGCGCAGCGCAGTGTCAGACTTCGTCTCAGTGCCAGTTCCACATTTATCAGAGCGCCGGCCTGAGTCTCGTACACCTCACTGGACCACAGAGCACAGTTCAGGTGGACCTGACACACAGAGACACAAAGACAGGTTATCCCCTGACACTGAGCTGGTCCAGACTCTCGTCAGATGGGTCCAGACTGTCGTCAGACTCACCCACAGGTCCAGGTCAAGGTTGAGGAGTCTCGCCGGTCCGTCTGTCCGTCCATCTCCCTGCTGGTGACAGAAGCAGCACCTCCGCTGGTCTTTGGGTAATGGGTCAGGTTGAAGACACGCCCCCAACTTCTTCAACATCATGTCCACTTCTTCCTCTGTTGGCACGGCAACCGCCTCATTAGTAATGCCCGGACCCCTGGGTAAAAAGAGAGACATACAGGACGATGCTAACAGGCCAAGTAGTTCAGTCTAATGCCAACAGGGCAACTAGTTCAGTGTGATGCTAACCGGCTAAATGTGATGCGAACGCTCCAGCGTCTCCAGCGGGAATTCTTCATCCTCTTCCCTTGTCGAGCCAAGTCCTCTCCACCTGGGACGGCGCGGGGGTGGGGCTTCAGCTTCACTTTCATCTTTAAACCAATCAGAGTCAGCCGGTCATCCAATCAATCACGCCGCTGATCAAACATTAAACTATGATACAGTCAGTGACCACACTCACCTTCAGGCTGTCCACACGGGGCCTGGTCTCCATGGTGATGGTTGAGGCGGGCGGGAAGGAGAGTGTTGGGGAAGAGGAGGAGGAGGTGGTGGGAGGAGAGGGGGGAGTGTTGGGGAGGGAGTGCACAGCGATGGATGACATGTTGTTGTTGTACTGATGCTGTACTCTGGAGGGAGGAGGGCGCTCGGAGCCGGACAGGAGGATGGGGACCGCAGGCTGAGAAAGAGACGTTATGATGTAATTAATCACTCGCCATAAGTCAGGTGCGTCACTACGCATACAACAAATCAATAATCAATTTTCCATAACATGACTTGACCTCTCACCTTGTTTCCAGGTGTTTGGCTCTGGGGCGCAGATGTGTGGAGAGCAGAGCAGTTGGGACTACAGAACACCAGAGTGGATCCTGGTCTGGACTGACCCTCCTGTAAAAAGAACAGTCAGTCACTTCCTGTCTGACACGTCTGTGGCTTCACCTTCTCAGAGTGAGTTGTCTGCCGACCTGTTTGAGCTGTTTGACGATGCGGACTCCGTTTCCCAGCAGCACTTTGCAGTAGCTGCAACACTGAGGCCTGACAGCAGCAGAGCCGCCATGTTGGCTGTCAATGCCTGCAGGAAATACACACACAGGATATGGACAGCTGTCAATCATCAGGACAGCTAGAAACCAACATGTGTGTGTGTGTGTGTGTTTTACAGACCAGTGTTTTCTGCAGCAGGAGGTCTCAGCTGTCTGCTTCCTGATGAACCCTGCACACACACATCAAACATCATCATCGTCAGTGTCACACACCACACACCACACACACACTACACACACTACACACACTACACACACCTGTGTCAGCGGCACTCTCACTCCAGCCAGCAGTGCCAAAGAGCTGTGCTCGGGGCCGGGGGCCCGGCTCAGCTGGTAGTCGACGGGGACGGGAATCCGCAGCAGCTCCGCCACCGCTGCCATCACGCCTGCGACGTTCTGGAAACACAGTGATATCAGGAAAATGTTATTAATTAAGGAAGAAAATGAATATGATTAAAAGTTTCCTGTAGCGAGAGAACGAGTTGTTTACCTGAGCTGCGACAGGGTTCAGAGTTATCGCTATGGTAACCAAGTCTGTGTTTGAGCATGAGGGAGGTCCCTGATGGTTAGGTTCCACCTTCACTTCCTGTTTCACTGCAGAGCCTGGACACACAGACACACTCTTTTATTGAAACAGACAGTTTGTGATGAGTTGGATTTATTTGTTTCGTGTCCACAACTGTTGAAAACATGAAAACATCTTTGTCGAGTGTCATGTTACAACAGTGACATGTTTTTCATCAGAAAAGAGAAAGTATTAACGTGAATCTCTGTAACTTCCAACCCTGCTTCTTTCCACGTCACTGACCACTGACCTTTTCCCCAGGCGCAGGGCATGATCGGTATTGGAGGCGACGGACAGGGCGATGGCGGCTCCAGTTTGATGAAAGAGAGGTCGGGGTACCTGCTGATCTCACCGTCCGACACGCTCTCCGGAGACGACGACGGGACGAAGCCGTCGGGGCTGTTGCGCTCCGAAGAGTCCTGGATCCTGAGGTGAAGAAGATTTATATTGTGAAAATATTGTAATAATGTATATAAATTTACATTTAACGTTTAAAAACCTTAGGTATCGTCAGTGGGCAGTTTACCTGAGCTCCTCCTGGTTGTTGTGGGGTGGAGTCGGTAAAGAGGCGGGGACATCTACTGTCTTGTGGGTGTGGTTTACAACCAAAAGCCCCCCCCCTTTCTGCTTCAGGTCTGACGAACTTTTCACTGAGAAAATAACAAAAACTTGCACGTTAAAAAAAGCTGTGCCTTTTTGTCTTTACTTTTATGATTGAGTGAAACGATGTGGCCAGAAGTATGTGAACAGCTGAACATCACAGACTGTTTATAAAGAAGACACAGCTAAGAGCTAAGATTCTGTGGGTCGCCACCGTCGCTGTGCAGAACAAAAAGGCAGAAGTTGCATCATGAATGACAGCGAGTGGTGCTGACTCAGTGTGAGTGAGGCCTACTTCCTGTCACTTCCTGTGATTCCACAATGCTGCGTGAGCTCTCCTCTCCACACTGAACACTAAGATAAACAACCAAATAATTATGTGATCAAATGTTTTAGATCATACAGTGATTTTAAGCTTGCTGCCCATGGATGACTGCCCCGCAATGTGCCTGGATGAGATTGACACCTTTAAAGACTGGTGTGACAGTCATCTTCTCATTGTTAATGTCAAAAAGACAAAAGAGAAGATATGCGACTCCAGAGAGATGATAGTCCTTGACCCGGTCATAATCACTGACAATGTCATGTCGATATTTTACACTACTGTGCTAGAAAGCATACTTAGACAGAGTCCAAGTAAAATAAATAATTGAGAACAAGGTTAAAAACGGCTATGAAGGTGATGTGCAAAAAGGACGATTGTTCCCTTCAGAGCATGTACAAGGTTCTGTGGTCAGACTGGAACTCAGGATCCTGAATGACCCGTCACACTGTTCTCTGAATGTTCCCAGTTCCCTTCAGGCAGACGTTACAGAGTGTAGAACCAACCAAGCTCTCATTCATCCCAACGTCTGTCACTCCACTCAATAATGTATCATATATCTCAAGAGCCTTTGTACTTTGTCTGGCACTTTTTACATTTTGGTTTTTAGCTTTAATTGCCAGTTTCTGTTTTTCATCTTAATGTGTTATATCCTTTTAGTGTTTTATCATTGGAAGTGCTTTTAGGGCAAGTGCAATATTCAACTCACTTTTATTCTGCATTAATATTCTGGGTCTTACAGGATATGTCCTTGTGTACTGTTGTTTGTTGTCTGTTACACAATGTACAGTTCTGCAGCTGCTGAACAAAGACAAATTTCCCTATGGGGACAATAAAGTATATTTGATCATGAAGAGGCTCAGTGTCAGCTTCTCACCGTCCTGCTCACTGATCTCCTTCCTGCTCAGCTCCTCCGTCGTGGCGAAGCCGTTCACCAGCTTCTGCCTGGCGACAGGCGGGGGGGTGGGGGGCAAGGAGGCCGGAGGTGTGGGGGGGTTACTGAGGTTATTCTGCTGGGAGAGAGAGAGAGAGAGTCACTCAGAGCAGACTGTACAATTGCTGTAGTATTTCTATATTACTGTAGTATGACGGTAGTATCAGTGTAGTACTACTGCAGTAGAACCTTGTATATGAGCTGGGAGTAGTAGTCGGTTACTCCGTCCAGGCAGGCATTCCCAAAGGAGCCGCTCAGCCTCGAGTCTCTGCCCAGAGACGAGCTGCCGTAGGGGGGGAACAGACTCAGATCAACCCCCAGAATCGGCTCCATGAGGGGCAGCACCGACAGCTGAGAGGGAGGAGGCAGTACTCAATACAGATTTTACAGGGAAAGTTTAAGTGAAGTAAAATAATCGTGTCGATAACGAGAAGAGTTTAGTTTCAGTGTGAGGAGAAAGAAAAAGATCAAGAAAGGAAAAGAGAGGAGGGGCATGGAGGAGGTTTGGTCATTGTACCTGTCGGAGGTGTGTCATTAGCGGGTCAGAGGAGGAGGAGTTCAGTGTCTTCTCCTCCTCCTCTCTCTTCCTCCTCTTGTATTTGGGAGTAGCTCTGTCTTTCTCAGGGCGAGTGATTCTCTTACTGCGCTGAATCTTCTTCCTGTTGGAGGCGTCCATCAGCTCCGCATCGTCCATCATCACCTGCAGGACAGTTCGCCGCGTTAATGTTGCCGTAATCACAAGGCCATCAGTCAGATGAAACGTCTCCGCCGCAATAAGAGACGATGTCATGCTCAAAACTAAATATGACTTTAAATAAATGTTTTGCTGAACGCAGCCTTGGTCAAAATAACACCTTCCCCCCTCTCCTCACCACGTTGCCATAGGAACCAGGCATGTCCTCCTCCTCAGAACGGACGCTCTCATTGGACAGCTGGCGGCAGGCGGAGGGCGGGGCCTGGACGGTGTATGACAGTGTGATGGCAGGGGACGTCTTGTCCTTCAGCAGATGTCTGAGCAGCTCCTTCCCCCCGTCTCCACCTCCCCCATGGAGGGGGGACGGGGAGGAGAATCCCTCGCCTTCTCCCTCCTCCATCTTCACCACACGTGCCCCACAGGCTCCACCGTCCTCCCGCTCTACCTGCAGGAGACACGAGAATAAAAATAAAACACGTGCAGCATCATCACCACATCAGACACTGAGTAAATCAGAAATCTCCAAACCTTGACCTCCAGAGGAGCTGCAGACAAGGGGCCTTGCTGACACTCCAGGCCCAGGTCAGAGGCTCTCTGCTGGGCCGTAGCGCTGATCGACAGCTGCCTCTCCAGCTCCGACGACGGAGCCAGACCACTGAACGACACGTCTGATTGGTCCACAGTGCCCGGAGTGGGTGTACAACAGGAAGTGTCAGAGAGCGCTGAAGTAGGCGGAGCTGTGTTGTCATCAGAGTGGGAGGACAGGGGCGTCCTACCTCCCCCTCCCCCCACGATGTTGTCTCCGTCTCGCTTCCTGCTCCTCTTTTTCTTTGGTTTGTCGTTGGGGATGATGTCGGAGTAGAGCTGGATGAGGGGGGAGGGGCCTCCAGAGGAGGAGCAGGGGAAGGAGCTGGGGAGGGGGGTCGCCGTCAAGGACGACTCGTGTCCAAATCGAGCATCCGGACCTCCAGGATTGGAGGGGGTTATTCCTGAAGGGCCTATCCCAGCTAGTCGTACCTGTCCCTGGGCTGAGGGCCCGACTGGTCCTGGGAGCCTGGGTACGGTCTGGAAGTCGGCAGGAAGTGAGTGAGATCCTGGGTGCGGGGGCCCTGTGAGGCCCTGGTGGAGGCCTGGCTGATGGGCGAACGGCACCCCCCGGGGTCTGGGGGCTGGGGAGGACTGAAGGAAATCCTGCGGCAGCTCAGAGCTGAAGAAAGGCAACTGTGAGAGATTATCAGCTCCCGGGGCAGGGGCTGGTTCTGCAGGACCTCCAGGTCCGGGCATTTGTCCGACCCGGGCTGCAACTCCAGCCCCAGTACCCATGGAAGCTCCCAGGATGCCTTGCTGCTCCAGCTCCATTCTCTGCTGCAGTGCTCGATGGCGCTCGACCTGAGAGCACAAGGACAGAGTAAGAACTGCGTCTCTACTTCCTGTGTCCTGGTTGATGGCGGCGAGGGGCGTTACCTCCTGCATGAGCTGCACTCTCTGCCTCTCCTGCTGTTCTCTCAGCCGCTCCCGTCGCTCTCTCTCCTGGAAACCTTCGCTGAACGGGTTGTTGTCATCAAACTCCACCTGCGGTGCCAGGAATCAGGGCGGAGTTTTAATAATCAACTGTATGTGTACATGTTAAAGTTAACATTGGGATGTTTCTCTTCATGATGAGAATCCCTGTGCCTCTGAACATGTGACATCTTGACTATTAAAACTCCAGGTGTCTTACCTGAGGTGTGGGGGCGGCTCCGTCCTCTGCTGCTCCAGTGGGACCCCCAGAAGGGCCCCGGGGCCCTGTATTGAAGGCTGTCGTTGGAGCGGTGAGCCCAGCCACCATGACCGGGGTCTGGGTGCGTGGGGAGGCCTGGGGGGTATTAGGCAGGGTAGGGGGCAGATGAGGTGGCATTCTATGCCCCAATGCCCCTGGACCGGTTCCCCCTGCAGTCCAACCAGGAGAGTTGTTTGTTGCGCAGGCTTGTGTGGGTCCGCCTGGGTGGGGCTGCATGGGCACCATGGGCTGGGAGAGCAGGGTCTGAGGGATGGGTGGTGCTCCTGTAGGCATCATGGGGGGGGCGGCTGGCGGCTGCAACGCCCTCTGCTGTTTGGTCCTGTAGTCGTCGATCAGCTCTGTATGATCCTTCTGCTGCTTCCTGATCTGAACACACACACAATACATCATCAATGCCATGATCATCATCGACTGCCACACAGCAACTAAACTGTGCGAGTGCGTGAGAGGATTAATCCTCCACTGAAAATAGTCCATGTGCGCTGCTGTCGCACCGTAGATCGATCACCAGGTGTAGTCCTTTACCTGCTCTAGCTGTTTCTGGACCGCTCCCTGCTGCTCTGTGATGTAGCGGAGTTGGGCGGCATCCTCCTCTGCGAAAGCTCGTCCCGCCTTCTTGGCTGTTCTTTGTTTGGCTGACAGAGCTTTTTTGGTCTTGCGGTGGGCAGCAATCTGGTCCTCCAGGAGGCGCTGCTGCATCTGCAAGAGCTGCTGCGTCTCCCCCAACCACTCCTCGTTCTGACACCGCTGAGACTCGTCTGCAGGAAACATTACAGCTTTCATTTCATGAGCCAACCAGGGGTCAGGATTAATTCAACAGTCAATGACATTGGACTGAGTAAGCTGATACTCACTGACGAAGCCCGGACCGAAGCTGGGCGGGTTCGGTCGCACCAAAGGAGGATTCAACTTCTCGTCCTGACAGGAAGAGAATAAAGTCTCAGTACAGACGACATTTCACTGTAGATGATTTTATGAGTGTTTAAGGAGTTTGTGTTTCACATGTGAAAAACGCAGCAGGAGATTGTCCAGGTCACAATCACTGTGTCTATATGCTGCAGTTCTACTCACCTGTCCAGCAAGGTGTGGAGGCTGTGGTGTCTCCTCTGGACACGGGTCCCCTGGAGCTGGAGGCTGTTGAAACCTGACACAGACACACACAAAGTCAGTTTCCACAGGAACACGGATGTGTTCATACTGGACACTAAGATTTATCTCCTCCTCCTGAGGTCATACCTGTTGATGACCATCGGGTTCAGTCCTATGTTTCCCTGAGTCATCACCTTGTTGATGCCCTTCAGAGCCACCATCTTAGCCTTCATGATGGGGTCTGAGACGGAGTCGAAGTCTTCTACACACACACACACACACACACACACACACACACACACACACACACACACACACACACACACACACACACACACACACACACACACACACACACACACACACACACACACACACACACACACACACACACACACGATGTGAGTGACACTGGGTTTGTGTACGTTCATCGGAGGTTTGATGTCAAGGCTGCAGAGACGCCACAAGGACAACAACCACTGTGATTGGTCCGTTTGAACTGTTTGTGTTGTTCAGATCATCAAGAGTAAAGACAATGTGAAGCTGAGACTCACTTGAAAATGGGACAGGGGTTCTGGTCTTACCCATGTTTGGGAACAGAGAGTCTGAGGTGGACCTCTGTCGGATCAGTGCCTGCATCTGTTTCTGCTGCTGCTGCTCCTGACGCTCCTGGTCCAGGAGGTCCTGCAGGAGGAGGGGCTGCTCCTCCAGGAGCAGGGGCCTGGCTTTGTTCAGGCTCTGCACCTGGTTCTGAGTGGACGTTCCCAGGTGTGGAAGTTGGTTCTGGGGGTTGAGGAGGCAATGATGTGGTTGGGCGGAGAGTGGTTGAGGGGTGACGGGGGGCGAGGGTCCGAAGGGTATCTGCTGCGGCTGGAAGACTGACGGTTGCCCTAGAGACGAGGTGACAGATGAGACGTTGTGGTTTAATTTCATCAACTCAGTCAACACAGATCAATAATCTATCAATAAAAACTGATCAGCTCACCTGCAGGGGGTTGAACCCTGGGATCCATGACTGACATCGGAGCCAGTTCGTGGGCCCGAAGAGCTGGAGCGACACCCAAGTCCTCCACCTTCTCCTGGAGGGAAGAAAACAGGTTTAACAAAACAACTTATTTTGTGAAATTACTGATGAGGTGTTTATTCTGTTATTGATCAACTCTCGTAACACAAGACGCTGAGAGACGCTCTCACCTTGGCGAGAAGGGCAGAGGATCCTGCCTGGCTGGAGCCTGCCGCCTTGGTCCCTGGAGCTCCTGGGGGTCCTTGAGTTCTGGCGCCAGCCCCAGGATGTGTTGTCAGGTGAAGGGCTGCTGAGGGACCGTCGCTAACTTCTGTCTTAACGCAGTCCTTCACTTCCTGTTTAACCTGGCCCATCAGGTGGGTGTGGCTATCGGTCTTCCTGTACCCACCTGCAACATCACTCCTCTCTCCCCCGTCCTTGTCCTCCACCGGCTCCCCCAGGTCCAGCTCCTCATTGAACATGTCCTTCTTGTCCTCCAGATTGAGCTCAGGGTCAGCGTAGGCAATCAGGTCGAACTTACCCGACAGCAGGAAGGCGTCGAGATGCAGGTCGTTAGGACCCAGATCCAGGTCCTCTTTACCTGAAACAGATCCAGAATGGGAGAGATGAGAAAAATTGACAGGTTCAATATCTTTGATTGAGTCTGAATTAATATTTTATTCTTATTATTTCCACAGATGACACAAGTTTCCCATTTTTTACTGATCAATATTTGGAAAAGTAATTTCAAAATGGCAGATTCTACTGAAGCTGAACAGATCTGACATCACAACGTCACTTCTGACTCATGAGTACCCATTACTACATAGCCCAAGTAGTAATCAAATATCATGGTGAGTAGAAACGTCACCCTGCTGATCTAATTCTTCTGCCTAACAAGATGTGACTCGTACCGTCTTCATGGTCGAGGTTCAGGTTGAGGTCAACCAGATCTTTCACCTCCACGTCCTCCAGGTCCTTCACGGCAGACTCCTCTCCCTCCATGTGCTCCTCAATCCCATCAGCCACTGGGAGAGCTGACTCTGGGGCACTTTGAGTCAGAGCTGTCGTGTGGCCGAGGTGCTGCTGGTTCAGCTGCTCCACGCCACCCGCCATCACCATCTGTGCGCCCATAGGGGTCTCGACCATCCTAGAGCCCTGAATGGGCCTGACCGTGGATGGCTGGGGGTCTCTGGGGTACAGCAGTGGGGCCTCAGTCGGAGGGAAGGGCAGCCTCAGGCGATTCTCAGGGGCCCGGTGTCGGAGCTCAATGTAGGGCTGGCCCCTGATGCTGTGCTGCTGGATGGGGAGGGAACGTGGGAGGAACGGCTGGGGGACACCTGAGGGGGGAGGCAGGGGCAGAAACAGCGTCTTCGTAAAATCTTTAATAAAAAAATTATAAATATGCTTTTTAAATCAGTGATGGGGGAAAAACTAACATTTCAAGTAAACTAGAAAACATGATGTACAAATACAACAACAGAGTCAAGTAGATGACAAAACTAAACAGATTATTTTCACTCTTTTTGATCATTAATCAATCAAACAGTAGATGGTGCGTATCAAACCTGGCATCATGTGTGGGTGAGTGTTGGGAGTGGGGAGGGGTCGGATGCCAGTGAACTCTCCAGGCATCGGTCTCCTCATCTGGACCGGGACTCCCTCCACAGCACTGAGCCCAGAACCAAGCATCGAACCCTGGGGAGGTCCCAAAAATGAGTCCTGGAGAACTTGAGCTCCTGGAGGAACAGTGAACCTGGAGAAGAGGAGAGACGAGTTCAGACCACATCATCAGATCAGCTCAGAACCAGGTTTGGTTTATCCTCTCACCTCAGGACTGGTCCTCTATCACCCAGCTCTCTGGGGAGGCTCTGCCTGGTGAACGGAGCCTCGCTGGGCGTGAAGCTTCTCTGCTGCTCCTCTGAGAAACCTCCAGGGAACCTCGGAGCTGGAGCCACCGCCAGACCACCAGGCCTCACTGTCCCGGGGTAGGGAGGTGGGGGGCGTGCAAACAATTCTGCTGGAAGAGCGGAAGGGGCGGCAGAGTCGTCCTGAGACCAGTGACGGGGTGTCCCTGAACCAGGAGCAGGTGGAACAGCAAGGGACGAAGCTGGTCCTGAAGCTGCTTCCTGGAGACCTTTCTCCTGACGTAACGCACTCTTCTGCTGCTGCTGCCTCAGGATGAGCTGACGCAGCCGCTGACGCTGCACCGGAGCAGAGAGAGAACACAGTAGGGCTATGCTATATCACACCGTCCATGATAATACCCGTATAAATGTTTACGTGATAAAAAAAAAAGTGTTATATCGAGATATTAATGAAATAGCGATGCAATGACATATGACGCATTTACGTTCCTTAGCACGCACAACAACGTCACAAGCCCAAATCTGTAAAGCCGGGTTCACACAGACGCGTACACTGCGGAAGCGCCCCGAAGCGCCGCGCAGCGTCAATGCTCCCTCGCGCAGCCGCCTGGCTGTTCACACCGGTCAGTCCGCGATTCTGCTTTCTCTGCTGGTTGTTGTATGTAACCCGTTCAATGTAGGAGTTCGGGGGTAAATGATGACGGTCTTCATTTTCTATATCGTCATACATATTATCGCAAATTTCCTTGAAATATCGTGATATAATTTTGAGGCTATATCGCCCACCCCTAGTACACAGCGGAACACAGTACAGAATTGAATCACCTGTCTTACCTGTCTCAACTTCTCCTCTGAGTCACCAGGCTGCGGCAGTATGCTCATTGGTCCATCTAAAGAGGCCACACCCAGCACTGCCATTTCATCGGCTGCTGTCTTGTCAATCTGTGAAAGGCCAGGTGTCATGTGACCCTGCTCAAAGGGGTCGTGACCTGGAGTTTGACCAGAGAAACCATCCTCTGACATCCCAGGTTGCTTTGGGGTCTGATTGCTGGGGGTTCTGGGAAAAGAGTCCTGTTGTTTTCCTGGAGACTGAAGAGAGAAAAATTGTGACTGTTCTGACTCTGACTTGTGTACACTGCAGTAGAGATGTGTGAACTGCAGTACCGACGTGTACACTGCAGTACAGACCCCACGTACCTGGTGGGGTGTCGGGGTGAAGCTCTCCACTGGGGCCTGGATGAAGGACTCTGGGCCCTTCTGTGGCCTCGGTGTGGAGGGTTGCAGGGTGTAGGGGTCCTGCGAGGGTCGTGGTGTACCGATGGGCTGGGCATAGGGGTCGGTGCTCCGCTGACTCCCTGGTGATTGAGGGACACGCTCAGTGACAGAGGGGCGGGGCGTACCTGGGTTGGAGGTGTATGGGTCGAGGGTTGGGTGGGAGGGGGATGGACGGCGGTTAGCAGGCTGCTGGTTGAACTGGTCCAGTTGCAGCGTGGGAGGGGGGGTGAGGTAGGAGGGGTCAGAGTGTGGACGTGGTGTACCAGTGGCCAGAGGGTTAGTGTAGGGGTCAGGAGAGGGTCTGGAGGTCAAAGGTGAGTGCTGGGTGAAGGGGTCGGGGATCTGCTGGCAGTAGTCGGGTCTGGGGGTTCCGGGTGTCTGTGCGTAGGGGCTGCGGTGGGGAGAGCCCAGCACTGAGAGAGGACTGGAGGGGAAAGAAGGGTCCTGCGTCTGGGGGAGGACAAAGCCCAGGTCTGTGGGTCTGGATGGGTCCCTCCTTCCTGCTCCTCCTTCTCCTGCTCCTCCCCCCGTGTTTCCAAACATCTCCTGCTGGGGGGGCATAGGGGCTTTAAACACCCCACTCTGGACCAGTTCACCGACCCGCCCGTACAATTCAGCCGCTACACGGAGGTTACTGCTGTTGTGAGGAGTCCTCTGGAAGGTTTCAGCTGTTCGGACACTGACGTGTCTGACTGCATGGTCAGGAGCGGAGCCAGAAGGAGGAAAACAGTTACCTGGTGGAGGGCCAAGGGCCCTGGAGTTGTCGCAGGCTTTGGAGTCGGGGGACGGAGCAGGAGAACCAAAGGTATCGTGGGCCGGGGAGGCACTAAGGGAGTTACGACGCTGCTGCTGGTGGGGCGGCAGACCACCAGGCTGGGAGGCGGCAGGGCGGGGCGTCCCTACTACCTTACTGTAAGGATCCCACGGAGAGGAGGGGCGGGAGGAGGGGGGGGAGAACATCTGGGGGGAGGATGGGGGCTGGTGGAGAGGGGAGGAGGGGTGAGGGGAGTGAGGGAGTGAGGAGAAGCCAGAGAGGGGTGGAGCTTGCGGTCTGAGGAAGACGTTGTCGGCCAGTCCTGAACTCTCACCTGCCCCCTGCAGAAGCGGCTGCTGCCTCGACAGACCCTCCCTGGGGTAAGGGTGTGCAGGGGAGGCCGGCTGCTGCGTGGGGGTTATGGGGCTGCGGCTGTCGCTCTCTGGCGACAGTTGACCAATCAGATGCTGACTTGCCAACAGACGCTGCTGTTGCAGCTGCTCATTCTTCACCTGCTCCAACTTCTGAGTCGCCTCGATCTTCGCCTGCTGTTTACTCTTCTGACGCATTTGCTGCGAGGGGGGAGAGTGAGAGAGAGAGTGAGAGAGAGAGAGAGAGGGAGGTGTGTCAGGTGAGAGTCAGCGTGATCATCAGTTTCTACATGGCAGCTGGTAATGCTCGCTTTCCCTCCCCCTCCACTGTGTGTGAACCGTGTGTAGACGACAGGTGATCAGAGTGAAATCTAAAGCTTGTGTGGACGAGCTTGGCACTGACTCGGAACAGGAAGAGGATTTCAGAGGATCATGATCCAGGAAGGCTGCTTCAAACAGTTTCACTTTGAAATCTTACCAGAGCTGGTTTGTCACCTCCTGCTACAGGTGCTTGGTGAGGACAATCTTTATCTGTTGGTGATTTTAGGACTTTGCTTTGGGGGAGATTTTCCTGCCTCTTCTTACCGGCTCCCCATCTGTCTTTAATCTCTCCCTTTTCAATGACAATTACATCAGACATTAGTGTAAGTGAGCAGGTATGTACACACACACACACACACACACACACACACACACACACACACACACACACACACACACACACACACACACACACACACACCCCAGTTACAGTCATGTGACCACCTCCACTCTCAATTGTCTCTACAGCCTCATGACATGCAGCATGAGGGTTACCATGGTTACTACTCAGAGTGGGAAACCAACACCATCCTGTCACAGCAAGCGAGCTGGAGGTGAAACAAACACGTGTTTGATAAACTGTGTTGAAAACAGGACGTCAGAGATTCTGTGGTTTTGTGTCTATGACCTGAAAACATGCTCAAACATTATTATGACTTAACGTGTGGAGAAAAAACACTTATGTGGTCGAATCTAACAGTTTGTCAATATGACTCAGGTGTTGGTTTCCTCTCAGGATGATGTGTTCAAGACAAACTCTGAAACTCCGCTCACCTGTCTGAACTTCCACTCCTGCTCCTGCTCTGACTCTTTGGGCCTCAGTGGGTCCTTGAAATCCTCCATGTCCATGGAACCGGGGTCATACTGTCCCAGCTGCAGCGGCGGCGGCGGTGGCGGCAGCGGCGGCTCAGGGGGCAGGTTGCGTTTCAGCGGGTCATTGGACAATTGCACCTTGTTAATGCGCTGAGCCGCTCGGTTGTCTCGGGCTTTTTGCTGCCAGAGAGAGAAAACACCTCGTTCACACAGATGGTCGAGACAGGATGCCACGTGTAACGATACCAAAATAAAGCACTTGCTGTTACTGAGCAGTTTGACCTGGTTGATGATGAAGTCTTTAGGAAACAGCCGCAGTCTCTTTTAAAATGCTCCACATACACATCAATCATTTCCTTTACTGAAGTAAAAGTTAGAAATGTTTGTGTTCAGCCAGTGTTATCTGGTGTTTTTTACAGTGGCCCTGAGAACTCAACGCACTGCAACTTAAGAAAACACATGCAAGTAGACAAAACACAAGCAAAGTCCGGTTGTTTAATTGTGTGTATTTCGTATTTTTGAATTGGCAGGCTAATAGTAAGCAAAACGTCAACGCTCGGTTAACATTAGACATCTGCAGAAATATCTGAATCATGCGATCACATGTTCCAATATCAGACGGACACCGACTTTAACAACTCCAAACTGCAGCCTAACCCTAACAACTGGACGTGTCCATCACTTTTAGTTGTCCTCTGGAAACACTTCCATTCGTTTTCTGTAATTGCAGCGCGTTTCTGGAATGTGTTGTGTTGTGCGTAACATGTTGTGTTGTGAAATTGATGAAGATGTTTTCTTACTTTGCTTGTGCTTTGTCTACTTGCATGTGTTTTCTTAAGTTGCAGTGCGTTGAGCTCTCAGGGCCACCGTAGTTTTTTCATCACAGAGACATTTTAACCTCGAACAGCTTTATAAGAAGAATCAGTCACGTAGACATGAACGATCCAACACTTTGTGCTGTTTTGTTCTTTACTGTTGGACATGATGCATTCTTAATGTCTAATAACTTGAGTTAATAATGTTGTGATGACAACTTTGTTCAAAATGAACTTCAGGACGTCGTCGAGTCAAAAGCCAAGAAACCTGTGGTTTGTCTTCAAGTATCATGTGAGTGACGGAAAAAAGCACTTTTTTAGTCTTGATTACAACTCAAAGCACTTTACAGTACAGTTTACTGCCATTCACTCATTCACACACACATTCATACAGTGCATTTATAAATAAATCATAATATATATACATACACACAAATATCATATATACAATAAACATGTTTATTATTGCCTAATTAAAATATATATAATATTTCATGAAAACTAATCCAAGTCAAATATAAAATACACTCACCACAAAGGGGGCTCTGTCCTGAGAGCTGGCTTTTCTCCACAGCTTCGCAATCTGCTTCACCCTGGTGGACCAGTCTGACACACAGTGAAGCAGTAATAACAATTTAAATTCTTATTCTTTACACTGAACTGTTTTAACCTCTGTGTATATATGTATATATATATATATAAAAATATATAAATATACCAGGATGCTGCTCCCTCAGCTGGGGGAAGTTAGTATTACTGTAGAGGACCGGGGCGACAGTAGCAAGCTCTCCCAGCGTTTCTTCTTTCTCCCACTTCAACATGCCCCTCTGAGCCGTCGACATCACATCCTGCGTGCCCTCTCCAGCTGGCTGCTGATTGGTTGAGGTCAGCACAGGTGTGGGGCCTGTCGATGCACTGAGGACAGGTCCTCCAGTGGGGGGCATCCTAAAGCCTGCTGGAGCCTGGGCACCGCTGGTCATCATGGGATTGTTTTGAAAGTGAGGAGCAGCTCCCATCAGGCCATTCATCAGCGGCAGACATGGAAACGGAGCAGCTGCTCAGAGACAGAGTTTGTTTGTTACTGTGACGTCACTAATGATCAGTGTAAAAACAACTGAAGGACCAATAATGAAATAAATATCCAAGACAATCTGTGAGTGGTGTGTGTACCTGGGTGGTGGGTGTGTGTCTTGCTCCCAGCAGCACTGTGTGTGTGTCGGTTTTGCTGTGGTTGGTTGTTGCTGCTGTTTGGACTGAGAACAGCAGTGAACACCTCCTCCACGTCCTTCCCCTCCAGCTCTACACACACACACACACACACACACACACACACACACACACACACACACACACACACACACACACACACACACACACACACACACACACACACACACACACACACACACACACACACACACACACACACACACACACACACACACACACACACACACATTAGTTTTCTGTGCTCGTGGACAGTTTGCAGTTCTCAGTTGAGTGGGACTCTCAGTCTTACCTGGGATTTTGTAGAATCTGCTGAGGATGGCGCCTGAAACAAAGCAAAAACATTTCTGATCAGGTACTGATCAATAACTAATCAATACTCTGAAACTGTGTGTTCATTCTCTGTTAGATTTCTTCTACACAACATTTCTAAAACTTCTTTGGTCCCACTTAAAACTCACCATCAGTCACCATTTTGTCCAGCTCAGGACTCAAGATAGCATCCAGAGGCTCTTCCTGCACCGCCCTCTGGCCTCGTCCACCGCTTCCTGTTGGCTCAGAGGTCAAAGACGAGTCGTCGGCCATGGAGCTGATGTCCAGTCCAGCTGAGAGACAGACAGAGAGAAGAGTTAGTGTTTCTGGAGCCGAGGAAGAAGACCAGACAGGGTTATCTGGAGAAGAAGAAGAAGTTCAGTGATTTTTGGAGAAGAAGATGAGTCAGTGTTATCTGGAGGAGAAGAAGAGTCAGTGTTATCTGGAGGAGAAGAAGAGTCAGTGTTATCTGGAGGAGAAGAAGAAGAAGAAGAAGAAGAAGAAGAAGAGTTAGTGCTATCTGGAGGAGAAGAAGAGTTCAGTGTTATCTGGAGGAGAAGAAGAGTTCAGTGTTATCTGGAGGAGAAGAAGAAGAAGAAGAAGAAGAAGAAGAAGAAGAAGAGTCAGTGTTATCTGGAGGAGAAGAAGAGTTCAGTGTTATCTGGAGGAGAAGAAGAAGAAGAAGAAGAAGAAGAAGAAGAAGAAGAGTCAGTGTTATCTGGAGGAGAAGAAGGAGAAGAGTTCAGTGGTATCTGGAGGAGGAGAAGAAGAAGAAGAGTCAGTGCTATCTGGAGGAGAAGAGTCAGTGTTATCTGGAGGAGGAGAAGAAGAAGAAGAGTTAGTGCTATCTGGAGGAGAAGAAGAGTTCAGTGTTATCTGGAGGAGAAGAAGAGTTCAGTGTTATCTGGAGGAGAAGAAGAAGAAGAAGAAGAAGAAGAAGAAGAAGAAGAGTCAGTGTTATCTGGAGGAGAAGAAGAGTTCAGTGTTATCTGGAGGAGAAGAAGAAGAAGAAGAAGAAGAAGAAGAAGAAGAAGAAGAAGAAGAGTCAGTGTTATCTGGAGGAGAAGAAGGAGAAGAGTTCAGTGGTATCTGGAGGAGGAGAAGAAGAAGAGTCAGTGCTATCTGGAGGAGAAGAAGAGTTCAGTGTTATCTGGAGGAGAAGAAGAAGAAGAGTCAGTGCTATCTGGAGGAGAAGAGTCAGTGTTATCTGGAGGAGGAGAAGAAGAAGAAGAGTCAGTGCTATCTGGAGGAAAAGAAAGAAGAGTCAGTGCTATCTGGAGGAGAAGAAGAAGAAGAAGAGTCAGTGGTATCTGGAGAAGAAGAAGAAGAAGAGTCAGTGTTATCTGGAGGAGAAGAAGAAGAAGAGTCAGTGCTATCTGGAGGAGAAGAAGAAGAAGAAGAGTCAGTGGTATCTGGAGAAGAAGAAGAAGAAGAGTCAGTGTTATCTGGAGGAGAAGAAGAAGAAGAGTCAGTGCTATCTGGAGGAGAAGAAGAAGAGTCAGTGTTATCTGGAGGAGAAGAGTCAGTGTTATCTGGAGAAGAAGAAGAAGAGTCCGTGCTATCTGGAGAAGAAGAAGAAGAGTCAGTGTTATCTGGAGGAGAAGAAGAAGAAGAGTCAGTGTTATCTGGAGGAGAAGAAGAAGAGTCAGTGTTATCTGGAGGAGAAGAAGAAGAAGAGTCAGTGTTATCTGGAGGAGAAGAGTCAGTGTTATCTGGAGAAGAAGAAGAAGAAGAGTCAGTGTTATCTGGAGGAGAAGAAGAAGAAGAGTCCGTGCTATCTGGAGAAGAAGAGTCAGTGTTATCTGGAGGAGGAGAAGAAGAAGAAGAGTCCGTGCTATCTGGAGAACAAGAGTCAGTGTTATCTGGAGGAGAAGAAGAAGAAGAAGAGTCAGTGTTATCTGGAGGAGAAGAAGAAGAAGAGTCAGTGTTATCTGGAGGAGGAGAAGAAGAAGAAGAGTCCGTGTTATCTGGAGGAGAAGAAGAAGAAGAAGAGTCAGTGTTATCTGGAGGAGAAGAAGAAGAAGAAGAGTCAGTGTTATCTGGAGGAGGAGAAGAAGAAGAAGAGTCTGTGCTATCTGGAGGAGAAGAAGAAGAAGAAGAGTCAGTGTTATCTGGAGGAGGAGAAGAAGAAGAAGAGTCCGTGTTATCTGGAGGAGAAGAAGAAGAAGAGTCAGTGTTATCTGGAGGAGAAGAAGAAGAAGAAGAGTCAGTGTTATCTGGAGGAGAAGAAGAAGAAGAGTCAGTGTTATCTGGAGGAGAAGAAGAAGAAGAGTCAGTGTTATCTGGAGGAGAAGAAGAAGAAGAGTCAGTGTTATCTGGAGGAGAAGAAGAAGAAGAAGAGTCAGTGTTATCTGGAGGAGAAGAAGAAGAAGAGTTCAGTGTTATCTGGAGGAGAAGAAGAAGAAGAGTCAGTGTTATCTGGAGGAGAAGAAGAAGAAGAAGAGTCAGTGTTATCTGGAGGAGAAGAGTCATCATGTCTTACCAAACGGAGAGGGGGAGCGCTCTACCTGGAACTGACCTGAAAACAAATACACAAAGTCACTCTCCTTCTTCGTTGGTGTCAGGATTTAGTTGTCCAGCAGTGATGGCGCCCTCTGTGGACCAGCTGACAAATATCACAGAACATTCTTTACTGCTCATAAGGATCAGTTTTAAAGTCAAGAAAATTTGATTGAAGACTATTTTAAAATATACACAGTAGAAGTTAAATCCGTGGTCTGTTAATTAAAATTCTTTCTGTTTGTAAATTTGCTGTAACGTGTTCGGAGATGCGAGTCATCTCAGCAGCGATCATGCTCATCATCCTGTGGAGAACACTGATGTTTCTGTGGGGACTGAAACAGAAAAACCTCTGGGAGATTAAGTTATGTGTGTTAATCTCATCTCACTAATTATCTCATCTGCTGGTGTTAGAAACAACTCTGCTGTAAATATTCCACTGGACTCTTGAGTTCAACTCCGTGTTGAGAAAGATGTTCATTAAACATCACATGACGAGAAGAAACAGCGCGGATGAAGAGCTATGGTGACGTGTACCTGTGTGTCCTGTAGCCAGGATGTGAGGGTCAGTGCTGAGAACATCAGACAGATCCAAAAGAGCTTCCTCCGAAAAGGCTGGATGTAACACACACACACACACACACACACACACACACACACACACACACACACACACACACACACACACACACACACACACACACACACACACACACACACACACGATGAACGAGCCGCTGATAAAGACTGAAAATAGAAAATAACTTTGTAAACAAATAAAAACTCACGCAGTGTTCCTTGTTTATTGTTGGTTGCCATGGCACCGACTAGAACTGTGGTAGGGGAGGGGCCATGTATACCAGGGGCGGGGCTTTTCATTTTACCCACTGCTGCTCCCAACTGGCTGCCTGCGGGCTCTGGCCCCGCCCTCCTGTCCCCCTGCTGGCTCCGGTCCAGGAGATCCCGACCAAAGAACGCTTCCTGGACGAGAGGAAGAGCCAATCAGGACCCTGGGATTTAATTTGTGTGTGTGTCTGTGTGAGAATGTGCATTACCTGGAGATAAGATGGAAAAGCCTCCTCCAGCTTCGTCTTCTTCTTCCTGTACCTCTTCTTCGCCTTCTCCATTGCCTGGTCAGCAGCAGATGCCATCTCCATGACAACATCAGCCCCCAACAGGGCTGATGGGATAAAAACATTCATCATTAATGTTTTAACTGCATGTTGTTGTTCTGACACAGTGTGTTTGTGACATCAACGTGAACTTGTGATGGAGGCGGGGGCGTGTCCACAGCAGCAGGTGTCTCACCTTCGTCTCGGCTCAACCGCGTCTCTGTTGAATCTTTTCTGCACAGTTTGATTCTGCTCGGACCGGCCTTCCCTCCACGCTGACGCACCATGAACCCCCCGATACCTGGGTCACAGAGACGGGTAGAGATGAAGACAGGAAGCTAAGTGAGTTGAACGGTTTTACTTCCTGTTGTTTGTCATGTTCATCGTCAGTTGGAAAAACCGACTCCTGGGAATCAATTTCCAACCTATTTCCTGTTTGCCCAGAAAACTGAGACTTACACTTACACCCTTTAACCCCAGTTATCTGTCCAAGGGACAAACCAGGAGACGACAACACACGTTTACACAAAATGATCAGCTCCTCACCAGGCCTGTACGGTTTCCTCTTCCTCTTTTTGTTGCCGTCAGTAACCTCGGGCTCCTTGGTGACGTCATCGTCGGGGGCATGGTCTCGCTCGGGGCTGGAGTCGGATTTCATCTCACACTCCAAGTCACCTGAAGATCACACACACACACATCAACCAGGAAGTCGCTGCATCAGCCTATCACAGACAGACATTCTTGCTGGATTATCTCTCGTGTACCTCAACATCCTCCCGACCAGAGAGAGAGAGACTAAAAACATAAAACCATGATAACTTCCTTTGAGACTCAGAAATCACTTTGCTGTGTCTGATGAGCTCGTTAACATCCGATCATCCAGCTGTACTCAATGTTGTCTTAATGTTCATGAACAGATGACAAGAACATGTTTGTTGTTCTGTGAACCCGCATCATCTCAGTGACAGTCCTAACAAGTACAAAAAGACAAATTTGTGTTTCACGTGAGTGACCTCTGACCTCTGTGATCAAGCTCAGTAGGGTGGTCGGGGTCTGGCGGAGTCTGGAGGACAGAGACACTGTTCTGATTGATGATCCTCAGCTTCAGTTTGGGTTTACACCTGCAGACAGGAAACAGCTGATCAGTGTTATGACTCATCACCAACAACAGCAAAGAAGACCAGGGCAGCGAGTTTACCTGCGATACCGGCGCGGTGACGTCAGAGGTTCAACCAGAGACTGGAGGTGAGACAGACCCGACTCTGTGAGACACACTCCGTCCTGAGTGTAGGTCTTTGTTTCTACACACACACACACACACACACACACACACACACACACACACACACACACACACACACACACACACACACACACACACACACACACACACACACACACACACACACACACACACACACACACACACACACACTTACTTACTGAAACATGATAATAAGCATTTGTATATAATGATATCAATGAATAACGTTAACATGGAATATAAAATAATATGGAATATTAAATACAGGGTTACTGCTACACTAACAGTGTCACATAATAAACAGAGCTTCAGTATATAGAAGGGAATAGAAGGGATATACAGTGGAAATATATATATATATATATATATATATATATAACAGAAATAACGTTATCATTCTAAATACATATTTTATGTTTTGATGGTCTAACACTACTAGGGCTGCACCTATTAATAATTTTTTTATCGATTAATGTAAAGATAATTTTTTAGATTAATTGATTAATCTAACGATTATTTAGATTTCTAACGATATTTATGAAGTCAAAAACTGGTCAAAATAAATTTTCACACTGAACTGCATACTCTAATAAGTATGGGTACTCTAATAATAAAATAATGAAATAAATATAATTTTCTCGTTTCAAGTAAAATAAGGTTAGTCCGTGCTTTGACTGTGCGCAGCCACTTTCCTTACAACGCACATTTCATCGACGTATTAACAGAATCAAAGCCCTAAACACTACTACTGTAGTAACTGCTTGAAGTCCTGCACTCGAGTAGATCGGTGTTAGTGTGTGTTAGTACATTGAGTGTGCAGCCTCCTGATAACTGAAATCTCATAATCTCGTTTTTTTTATGTCAATACTCTTTTCTTTTTATTTATTACTTTAAAGCTACATAGCCAATGTTGTTTTTGTGTATTTTTAATAAAGGAGTGTATGTTGAAGTAAATGGGATTCATTATTTTGTTTTTGATTGTGGTATCGAATTGAGTATGGAGAATCGTGGAATTTCATGGTATCGGTATCAACTACCATGACATCCCTAAACACAGCTAGCTTTCATGCTAATGTGCCATGCTAGCTACATGTGCTAAGGAGAAGTACACAAGAAACAAACTCCACAACCAGATGAACGCAGACAGCTGGCTCTGATGTCAGCAGGACCTGTGTTTACTTTGACATGATTGACTGCTGCCTGTGCTGCAGCGCAGCCACAACGCAGTTCAGCAGCGTGCGACGCCACCAAAGTCAAAAGCTGCTTCAGACACTGAACTTTTCTCTGGAGGATCACGTGTGAACACAAAGAGTGAGACTCAGTTTCTCTTTCTCCCCCTGAGCTCCTGTATAAAGTGTAGATCCAGGAGCAGTGTGAACAGCAGAGGATCCTCCACTGATTCACTGGGAGTTAGTGGGGGGGGGGGGGGAGCGTCTAACACGGGACACAAACATGAAGAAACTAAAACAAATCTTGAGTTTGTGGCGATCAGAGCTGAAGGTGTCAGGTGATGTCAACATGATCACGTGACCTCTGCAGCAGAGGTAACACGTCACTTCCTGTCTCTGTCTGCTGCACCCGGCTGCCCCCCCTCTCACCTGAACCATGAGGAGGATCTGATGCAAACTCCGTGGAAACTCTGGAGACAATTATCTGGATTTGACCTGGAGGTCATGTCTGAAAATGTTGAAAGTGAACGAGCAGCGTTTCTCACCTGGTTCTCTCACCCTGGAGACAATCTGAGCCATGAAGGGAGAATCAAAACTGTCCGAGCACCCTGAGACACACACACACACACACACACACACACACACACACACACACACACACACACACACACACACACACACACACACACACACACACACACAGTGTTATACATTGTGAATTTCATTGAAGAACTTCAACTCAAATATGAGACTCGTGTTTTTACCGTACGAGCTGCGACCGTGTGACCTGCACAGCGAACAGTCGAAACCTTCATCAGCAGCGACCTCCACCTCATCATCAGTGGTCAGGCCCTGACACACAGCATGGACCCACCTGTGCAAGTGCGCACACACAGGACCAATGGTCATGTAAATGATTTACAGGTTGTGGGTTATTTAGTCTCCACCCACACTGATACATTTTTATTTGAAACTCATCACTGTCACTATGGTTACGCCTGGCACACAGCTGTTACACCATTAGTGTGTGTGTTACCTGTCACACCGCTGACACTGTAGTATGAGGTCCTCCTGTGTGTAGTGTCTCTGACAGAGTGGACAGCGGCTCAGACTGGAACATGGTCCACAGCGACTGTAGTTACTCTGCCAATCACAGTGCAGCCCAGGGGAGGCAGAGCCACACTGAACACACCACACACACCTGAGGATGAAACACACCACACTGTTAGAGAGAAGAACAGACACACAGACAGGAGAGGGACAGGAGACAGGTGGACAAACAGATGTCAGACAGATGACGGACAGTTGAACGCACCACTTGCATTTCCAGGCTCCTTTAGGTACCGTGAGGAGGGGCGGGTCCAGACAGTAGGTGTGATAGCTGATGTCACAGTCGTCACAAAGCAACAGTCGTGCAGGGTCGCTGGCCTCACCACAGGCCTCACACACCGTACATTCCAGACAGCGCCACCCTTTGGTCAGGACCACCCGTGTAATCTGAACAAAGAATAATCTGATTACAGACTTTCTAGAGACACAACTCATATTAAAAATAACTCAATCACTGATCAGTATTGATTGATGAACAGTAATCAGTGTGTCAGTGTACTGACCTTGACGTTGACACAGTAGGGATGATAACACTGTCCACACTGGGAGCAGGACAACAGTCTGCCTTCAGCACCCTGACCAAAACTACCACACACCACACACATGTCCTGTCCACACGCACACGCACACACACACACACGTCAGATTGTTCCATGTTTTACTTTTGAAAGTATCACACTTTGATTCCAGGTGAGTCCAGGTGAGTGTACCTGTCTGAGGGTGAAGTGGTCGCCAGTAGAGAACATCACCACCGTGTTGTGCATCGAGTTTTCCTCCTCCTCCTTTGGCTGGAACGGTTCCACGTACCCACACTGACACACACAGAACTGTAATCAATATCTGCTGCTGATCAGATGTTAGACTGTGAGCGTGTGTGTGTGTGTGTGTGTGTGTGTGTGTGTTCTTACTCCTGGTGACACAGTCAGACTGTCCTGAGTCTTCAGTCTGCTCCTTCCTCTTCCTCCTCCTCTTCCTCCTCCGACACCTCCTCCTCTGGACCTCCTCCTGCCGGGAAACCCTGAGCCACGCCCCTGAGTAACATCAAAACATTGAAATAATTAATTTACATGACATGTGATGTTCTTGAAAAAATTCAAGAACTTTTGTCTATCAAAGCCTTTCCAAGCAGTTCCCAAATGTCCTAAACTGACTTTAGTTCCCAAATTGATTTCACAGCACAGCCTCTGCTGTGAGGCTCATGTAAAACCTGATGCTACGTCCCCTGGTGGTTTGGGGGGAGGTGTAATGAACTATAACAGTTTGTTTCTCATGACCTGAGTCACACAAACACATGAAACTAATCAAATTTAAGTAAAACTGAACGATCACACACACATTTAGTGGGCAGGTGTTAGCAGACAGACAGGCAGACTGAAAGAACGAGTGCAATTGTTTTTCACACTATTACATCCCAGATGGGGGGTATGAGTCATATATAAGCCTATCAGAATTAGAGTGTGTTTCCTTACCACTCTCATGCTCCAGAGGGGGGAGTCCGGTGGTTGGGTCTTAGGGCTGTCCCACCCTCCCTCCCCCGTGGAATCCTGGGAGGATGAGGGGGGGCTCACCCCCCTGCGACTACTCCACGAACCCTGAGTTAGGGAGGAGGAAGGTGGTTGAAGTGAAGGAGACCAAAGAAAAAGGAGAGGGAGACAAAATGCAGTTACGTGAATGCAATCAAACAGTCACGAAACAAAACATCAAACTGAAAGAAAACCTAAAAATCTGGCAAAACTAAGACAATGAGACAACGTTATCATGACAACATGCAACCTGTCAATCAATATGGTGTACACAAACGCACACACACAGCTTGGTGTCATGTGAAGAAGATAAATCACAGCGCGATTAGTTTTTCCTTTATGTTTGTGTGCGTGTGTGTGTGAGAACCAAGCCGAGTTAATTATGCAACATTAGTGAGGATGAGGAGGAACATGTTCTGTGTGGGTGGTGCTACTTTGCGTTAGCCCCCTGGTGATGTCACAGTGGCCGCCAGTTGAACCCGACACCACTGTTCAACTCAGCAATACCACGAGAATGACGACAACAAAAATGTCAACCACTCCCTCAAACACTCAAATGACTGAGTCATTTTATTTATTTATTTAATCTACTATAAACCCAGGAACAATGAGAAGAGATCAATGATCAGGATCAATAATTTAACTGACAGAATTCTGAACGAATAGAGTGAGAGGATGTGATTTGACAGACAGCTTTTTAGAATGACTTATTGCTGGGCCCTGTACTATGACGCAGGATTTGTGGTCATCAGGTTAACTTCAGGTTTCAGTCCTACGAAGCTCGTTCACTTGTTGTCGGGGTAAATCACCATGGTAACTTATCTGCTGTACAGTTTTTATATTTAAATTTCTTCTATCTCATATATAACCTTTTTTTAATTTGCATTTATTTTCTTTTATACTATGCACCTTTTGGATTGCTGCTAAATTTCGTTGTACACTGTGCAAGGACAATACAGGGTTCTATTCCATTCGTTTATTCTGGATGTTTGTTCTCCTCTGATGTTTATTATAGAACAGTTTGATCCTCGTTGTGAAATATGAGTCAAACATATGTAAGTCAAACTGTCCATGTCTGTAATTGGGCATATGCCATAAACCCCGCCCCTTTTACGTGCACGCTCAGATCTTGATGAAGAAAGCCTGAGTTAACTTAACGAGTTGATAACCAGCGTCATGTGACCACTTAGCCTGACTGTGATTGTTAGGTTAAATTAAGCCAGATTACGGAAAGATATCCTGGATATGTTGAGCTCGCTTCGTCGTACAGGCCACTGGTCCCAGTTCAGGAGCATGAGCGTAAATACACCTGCTGGGGTCAAAGGTCACATACCTGTTTGACCCTGGCTCGGCCGGGGGAGAACTTCCTCTTAGAGATGGCCGGTTTCCCCATGCCGATTTTAGGAGTGAAGGGGAGCACAGTGATTGGAGGAACCTGAGGTAAAAAAAAAAAGAAAAAAGCACAAGGTCAGTTAGTAGGAAGAGGACAAAGAAGGAGACGTCAGTAGGAGGAGGAAACAGGAAGGAGATGTCAGTAGCAGGAGGACACAGGAAGGAGATGTCAGTAGGAGGAGGACACAGAAGGAGACATCAGTAGGAGCAGGAAACAGGAAGGAGATGTCAGTAGCAGGAGGACACAGGAAGGAGACGTCAGTAGGAGGAGGACACAGGAAGGAGACATCAGTAGGAGCAGGAAACAGGAAGGAGACGTCATTAGGAGGAGGACACAGGAAGGAGACGTCAGTAGGAGGAGGACACAGGAAGGAGACGTCAGTAGGAGCAGGAAACAGGAAGGAGATGTCAGTAGGAGGAGGACACAGGAAGGAGACGTCAGTAGGAGCAGGAAACAGGAAGGAGACGTCATTAGGAGGAGGAAACAGAAATAGATGGTGACCAGTATGTTTAAGAGTTACCTTGGACAGAGGTGGAGACTCTCTGGCAGAGGGGGGGGACCTGAGATGAGGTGAGGGTGGGGAGAGCGGAGGTGGGGTGACGAGAGCTCTGGTGGGGGAGGTTTCGGGGGATGCCTCAGTAGAGAAGGGAGACTGTCTCAAACGGATGGAGAGGTCATCTAAAGGTCTGGAGGAGGAGGGAGGAAACCTGAGAGTCCGACCCTTTCCCCAACGGGGGAGGGGAGGCGGGCTGGGGGAGGAGAGGTGTAGGAGGGAGGGGGGAGGAGTCGATGAGGTCATCAGCTCCATCACCTCCTTGTCAAAGGAGGAGTCCAGCTCCAGCACAGGGCTCAATGGCTCCTCCTCTTCCACATCTGATTGGTCCACTAGCTTTGTGCCCTCCCTCTCCTCTTGATCCATCCTATCTATCTCTCCCTCTTCTTCTTCTTCTTCTTCTTCTTCCTCTTCCTCTTCTTCTTCTTCTTCCTCCTCCTCCTCCTCCTGCCTCTCCCTCATTGGTTGTTGCCCAGCAACCACCTCAGGAGCAGCTGTCCGGTCTGATGCAGGCTGTGGCATTTCAGAAGGCTCCTCCTCCCTCAGTAAAGGCTCAGCAAGTGGCTGATGCTCATCTTTGGTGGGTTGTGTTGCCGCAGCAACAGGTTCTTGGCTCTGTGATTGACTGGAAACTATTTTGTTCTCAAGCCCCGCCTCTGCTGCTGTCCCAGTCCCGTCTCCTCTTTGATTGGTTTGCTGCCCTTTCTGGGGGAGGTCCTCCAGAGGAAGAGATGGAGGACATGGAATGTGGGGGGAGCAGGAGGGGGGTAAGGCAGTGCTGGGAGGGGAGGCCTCAAGAGGTCCAGCTCTAGAAGGAGATAGTGGTGCAAGGAGGGGTGAGACAGAGTGTGGCAGACGAGGAATGGGGTGGGAAGGAGCCGGCTGAGGGAGTAAGGGGGAGGAGACAGCAGTGTTAGGAGGAAACTGGTCCTGATCATCTTCTTCCTCTGACGTCTCAACAGGCTCCTTCTCTTCTTGTCTCTCCTTTATCTGATGAGACACCACCTCCTCCACTTCCTTCACCTCCTCCATCTCTTCCACCTCCTTCACTTCGTCCACCTCCTCTTGCTCTGGAGCTTCACTGTCTATCTCCTCCTCTTCAGTCTTTTTCTCCACCTCCTGCTTCTCAACCATGCTGATGTCTGAAGAAACAAAAACACGTATAAACTCAGCACTTTTAAGATGATTCAACAGACACTGACACACACACACTTTTTTAGTGAAACTCACCCTCAGTAGCTGCAGAATTCCTCTCTGTTTCTGTGTCTTGCTGGGGGCTGGAACCAGACCAAACATCCCGGCTTCCAGGACCATCATCAGACTGAACAGGGCTAACAGGACCAGGACAAGGGCTTTTTTCACACTGCACAGGACTAGCAAGAATAGGGCTAACCGGAGTGGGACCAGGGCTAGCCACACACCTCATTGTGGCATCGGGAACAGGACTGGACCTAATTTCTGGCTGCACAGGGCTGACAGGACCAGGACTTGGGGAGGTCGGTGTATAACCTAGATCCATGGGACCACAAACAGGACTTTTAGCTAGGCTACTGTGCACAGAGTTGTCTTGAGTGTGTGGCACGGGGGATGAATATGTCTGAGCAGGACTGAACTGTGAGGGGACAGGGAGTGGGGGACTAGCAGGTGTTTCACTAGTGTGACTAGTGCTAGGCATTACAGTGTTATCCTGAGTGGGGCTAGAAGAGACAGGACTAGAATGGCTGACACTAGCCTGAATTGAAGTAACATCAACAGAGGGGGGCGCTCCTTGATACAAGGGCCTTACCAAGGCAGTATTTTGTTGGTTTTCAGGAGCTGACCTGTCAGGGTCTGGGTGTGGACTAACTGGGAACTGGTCAACCTGGCTCAGACTAGCCTGGTTGAAGCTAGCAGCAGGTAAATCATCAAGTAGGAAACTGGAAGGTTCTGGACTCATCTGCATGGTTCTGTCTGAAGACACATGAACAGGATCAAGGTGAGCTGCACTCGGAAGAACAGAGCTCTGTATTATAGAACTGGCCAAGGTGTCCATATCAGGATTTGAGCCAACAATAGAGGGGCTCAGATGTGCCGTAAGGCCAGAAGTGGTTCCAGTGTCGAGAGATGGGCTATAATGTGGGCTACCTGCAGGGCTATGATAGGTTTCACTGGCCTGAGCTCGCCTGTGAGGTGGACTAACACAAGCAACAGAAGCATGTGCAGGGCTGATGTATGTTGAGTTAGTTAATGAGGGACTCTGTCTTTTGAGAGGACCTGAGTGGACACAATTAGAGGTGCTCTGTGTGTGAATAGGACTAGCTTGACCAGCAGGACTAGACCTAGGTGGACTGTGGATGACACCAACATCTATTATGCTAGCCAGGTGAGGACCTGTCTGGCCACTGCAGTCTGAGGTAATGTTGCTCAGACTTTGGCTAACAGAGTCAGTAGCTGGGCTAGTACCAGTCAGCATACAGTGTGGAGGACTAAAGCTAGCAGGAGTAGTCTGTGAAGAATTGCAGCTAGATTGGACATGTAAGGGACTTAACTGAAAAGGATGTGTGGGTCTTTGGCTCATCTGATTTTGTGTGAGCTTCAAAAAAAACCCAACAGTGAGACTGGCTCTCTCTGAAGCATCAATGGTGCCCATCAGACTGTAGCTACTGTCTGTGTGGACTGGGTCAGCATTAGTAGCATTTGTTTGAGCTTGACTGCTGGGCATGGAGTTGGGATAACCAGCTTCTGACTGAATAAGTAGAGTTGGTTGGTTGACCGCTACTTCAATCTCTTCATCCTGACAAGAGGGGGGGTGGACGGGTCCAGCCAATATGGCTGAGGGGTTACTCTCGGAAGCTAAAGGGCTTACGTGGGCAGGGCTCGTCTCAGTTTGCATGGAGCAAGCACAAGCCTGAAGAGAGTTGGCAGGACTAGTAGGCATTTCACTGGTATGTGTAGGGCTAGCACTAGCTTGGCATGTACTAGCTGACCTAGCTTGGATATGTATGGGGATAGCTTTACCTTCCATGCAGCCTGGGAGTCTGTCATGAGAAGGCCTCTGATGAATGTGGCTAGCTAGGTGAGGATTTTCCTCAGTTTCATTAGCACAAGGTGAGAAAGTTAGGCTACTGTGTTCCGCTGAAGTGCTAATGTGAACAAGGCTTTCTGGTGCAGGGACATGGCTTGGGCTGGACTGGTCAGGGCTATGCATGCTACTTGGAACAGGGCTAAGCTGGTTTGGAAGTTGGCCATCAGGGAAAGCAGTGGACAGTTCATAGGGGCTTCTTTCAGGTGTTTGGCCATTAACGTTTGAACTCAGCTGGGTAGGGCTGTGCTCCATAGACTCAAATCCTTTGTTATTGGTTTCAGTGGATTCCTCAGTGATTCTTGACTGTGCAGTAAGCCGAGAGGGAAGCAGGTTAAGCTGAAAAGGACTAAGAGGCAGTACAGAGTGTGCTTTAACTGGGCTAGCAGGCTGTGACAGACTACACTGTGTGGGTCTAGGTGGGGACAGTGATGGGCTACAAGGAGCTGAAATGGACCTCAACGATGCATGTTGTATACCTGTCTGGGTCAACCTACAGTAGACCGGTGAAGGGTCCTGGTTCAGTGTAGAAATGTCCCGTGAAGTCTGATGAGTAGAGTTGCATAATCCTGGGCTTTCCTGGTCCAGTGTAGATTCAGCATCCTGTATGGGACTATGTGGAGTTGAGGTGCAAATTTGTACAGGACTATGTGACGTAGAACTATGCCATCTTTGAGGGGAACTGTGCTGAGGCGGGTTGATGATGATGTTTGTAGGACTACATGGTCTATCATGTGTCTGTATGGTGATGTCCTGTGTGGGAATCTGAAGTGGAGGGCTGTATTGTGGAGAACTATGCCCTTCCTGGGTCTGACTGTTTGGTGGAGGGCTGTGTGTAAGGCCACAAGGAAGGGGACTACCCTGTGTTGGACTCTGGTGAGACTCTGTGGCTGTAAGCTGCTCCTCAGTGGAATTCTGGGTAGGGCTAGTAGAGGTGCAACTCTGCTGTCGAGGACTATCCTGATCCACGGTAGAAGTCATATGGGTAGGGCTTTGTTGCAGTTGAACAGGACATGGGGGGGGTTGTGTAGTTCCTTTACAAAGTTCTGTTGGACCGCAATAAGCATGTGTAGGGCTATGTTGAAGCAATGCTCTGCTACAGGGAGACGGGGTTCGTCTTTCTTGGAGTTCTGCTGGTTTCAACGGTGGCGGAGGTTTTGTAGTATCATGGCAAAATGGCAACAGCCTTGTTTCAAGCTCTATTGCCCCAGGGTGAGAGGGCAGTTCACTTACTTGGGGGTCTGTTTGATTAGAATGAGATGATGTCTGAATTTCTAGGGAATTTCTTGGATGAGTAGGTGCAGGACTTTCTTGAAGCTCTGAAGGATCAGGGTGAGCAGGTGCAGGACTTTCTTGAAGCTCTGAAGGATCAGGGTGAGCAGGTGCAGGACTTTCTTGAAGCTCTGAAGGATCAGGGTGAACAGGTGCAGGACTTTCTTGGAGCTCTGAAGGATCAGGGTGAACAGGTGCAGGACTTTCTCGAAGCTCTGAAGGTTCAGGGTGAGCAGGTGCAGGACTGTCTCGGAGCTCTGAAGGATCAGGGTGAGCAGGTGCAGGACTTGCTTGGAGCTCTGAAGGATCAGGGTGAACAGGTGCAGGACTTTCTTGGAGCTCTGAAATATCAGGGTTAGCAGGTGCAGGACTTGCTTGGAGCTCTGAAGGATCAGGGTGAACAGGTGCAGGACTTTCTTGGAGCTCTGAAGGATCAGGGTAAGCAGGTGCAGGACTTTCTTGGAGCTCTGAAGTATCAGGGTTAGCAGGTGCAGGACTTTCTTGGAGCTCTGAAGGATCAGGGTGAGCAGGTGCAGGACTTGCTTGGAGCTCTGAAGGATCAGGGTAAGCAGGTGCAGGACTTTCTTGGAGCTCTGAAGTATCAGGGTGAGCAGGTGCAGGACTTTCTTGGAGCTCTGAAGTATCAGGGTGAGCAGGTGCAGGACTTTCTTGGAGTTCTGAAGGATCAGGGTGAGCAGGTGCAGGACTTTCTTGGAGCTCTGAAGGATCAGGGTGAGCAGGTGCAGGACTTTCTTCGAGCTCTGAAGGATCAGGGTAAGCAGGTGAAAGACTTTCTTGGAGTTCTGAAGGATCAGGGTGAACAGGTGCAGGACTTTCTTGGAGCTCTGAAGTATCAGGGTAAGCAGGTGCAGGACTTTCTTGGAGCTCTGAAGTATCTGGGTGAGCAGGTGCAGGACTTTCTTCGAGCTCTGAAGGATCAGGGTGAACAGGTGCAGGACTTTCTTGGAGCTCTGAAGTATCAGGGTAAGCAGGTGCAGGACTTTCTTGGAGCTCTGAAGTATCTGAGTGAGCAGGTGCAGGACTTTCTTCGAGCTCTGAAGGATCAGGGTGAGCAGGTGCAGGACTTTCTTGGAGTTCTGAAGGATCAGGGTGAGCAGGTGCAGGACTTTCTTGGAGCTCTGAAGGATCAGGGTGAGCAGGTGCAGGACTTTCTTGGAGTTCTGAAGGATCAGGGTGAGCAGGTGCAGGACTTTCTTGGAGTTCTGAAGGATCAGGGTGAGCAGGTGCAGGACTTTCTTGGAGCTCTGAAGGATCAGGGTAAGCAGGTGAAAGACTTTCTTGGAGTTCTGAAGGATCAGGGTGAACAGGTGCAGGACTTTCTTGGAGTTCTGAAGTATCTGGGTGAGCAGGTGAAAGACTTTCTTGGAGTTCTGAAGGATCAGGGTGAACAGGTGCAGGACTTTCTTGGAGCTCTGAAGTATCTGGGTGAGCAGGTGAAAGACTTTCTTGGACCTCTGATGGATCAGGGAGAGATGGAGCAGGACTCTGTTGGATATCTAGTGGATCAGGGTGGGTAGGTGTAGGACTTCGTTTGAGCACTGAAGGATCAGGATGAGTAGGGGAAAGACTTTCTTGAAGCACTAATGGATCAGGGTGAGTAGGTGCAGGACTTTCTTGGAGCTCAGATGGATCAGGGAGAGATGGAGCAGGACTCTGTTGTATATCTGGTGGATCAGGGTGAGTAGGTGCAGGACTTTCTTGGAGCTCTGATGGATCAGGGTGAGCAGGTGTAGGACTTTGTTGGAGCTCATTTAGATCAGGGTGATCAAGTTCAGGACTTTGTTGGAGCTCTGAGGGATCAGGGTGAGATGGAGCAGGACTCTGTTGGATATCTGGTGGATCAGGGTGAGTAGGCGCAGGAATTTCTTGGAGCTCTGAAGTATCAGGGTGATCAAGTTCAGGACTTTCTTGGAGCTCTGATGGATCAGGGTGAGTAGATGCAGGACTTTCTTGGACCTCTAATGGATTAGGGTGAGTAGATGTAGGCCGTTCTTGGAATTTTGAAGGATCAGGTTGAGTAAGTTCAGGACTGTGTTGAAGCTCTGATGAATGTTGATTAGTAGGTGAAGGACTTTGCAGTGCTGATGGATCAGGACGAGATGGTGTAAGACTTTGCAGTAATGGTGTGCACATGGTTTTGGTAGGACTCTGTGGTGGCTCTAAGCAGTCGAGCTGGACTGGGCTATGAGTGGAACGACTCATGGGTGGATCCTGATTGCAGATTGTTGGCTGAGAAATGCTAATAGGTGATGCCTGTGTGGAACTGATTGGCAGGGCTGGAGTAGGACTGTGTGGGATTAGACTGTTTGGAATTATATCCTCCTCCTGATGCCTGCAGGTGGAGCAGATGTAACTTTCAGACCCTGCCCTGCCCTCCCCAGTCTGGACAATACACGCTGTATGGACACACCTGTAACACAACACGGAAATAAAATGTTTATTTTAGCTCAATTTCAATCATCAATCAAAGAAAGTGTGCCTCAGTAGCCCAAAGATTGGAATTAACTTTGCAAATAATTGTGCGTGTGTGTGTACCTATAGCAGCAGGTGCAGGTGAGGTACTCCTCGGGTGTGTAGAGGTCAGGCGTGTGGCCACAGAGAGGGCAGGGCAGGGCTGGGTCACAAGACTCGCACAAAAACGGGTGATTGGCCCACTGGCCTGATGACCTCACACCACAGTGACGGCAGGTTCTGCAATTCTGAAGAAATAGAGGTTTTGAGATCAAACGGGTATGTCCGAAGATCAATACTGACACCAGTGTGTGTGTGTTTGTTTATCTCACATGGCAGCTCCAGCTCGTGCTCGGCGTGTGATCCAGAGGTGGTGTGAGACAGTGTCGGTGATAAGTTTTATCACAGCGCTCACACACCAGCAACACACCATTATCGCCTCGCAACCTAACACAGGGTGGGGGTTGGGGGGGTACAGGGTTTATAGTATGTTGTTGTTTACATGTTACTAATGTTTGGATCTTAATGTTTACAGGTCGTCCGTCAGTGTGATATCTCAGTGACACCTTGAGGCACTTTCTTCAAATTTGGTTAAAATCATTCATTCATTCACAATGACTCAAGAGATAAATTGATTATGTTTTGGTGGTCAAAGGTCAACTTCACTGTGACATCATGAGTCTGGACAGACATGAATCCATCAGTTTTGATGGTGACTGTGTGTTACCTGCAGCTCTGACACACTCGACACTCAGGACAATGCCAGCCGGCCCGGCACAGGGGGGAGGAGACCAGAGGGGGATCCAGGCAGCTGCCATGGTAACAGTTACCACAGCAGCAACACATCAACAGACTGCTGACATCACTGGAACCCAAACACAACACACACTGCGAAGAGACTGGAGAGAGAAAATTTGGATTTAGTAAAACTTTTAACGTTTCCTCCTGAGCAGCTGATGATGACCAGCAGGGGGAGCTGATGCTCCAGTCGCTGCTGTTACACCACCATAGAAGAAGAGGAGATCAAAAGAGCTACAAGCGATGCTTGGTAATCGTGGTTTATGGTCAGGGGACTCTGAACAGTGAGTAACGTTCATCTACATCAAAACCAATCACATTCTACCAAACCTCATGTCACTGGTCACAGCGATGTCATCACACACCAGCTTCTTTATACACCAACAACAGTGTGTGTCTGTCTTGTGCACCGTGTGTGTGTACCTGTTTGTCTGTGTCTTGTACACAGTGTGTGTCTCTGGTTCCAGTCCTGATGAGCCCCGGCAGCAGCAGCACAGGGGAAGTGGTAGCTCCGCCCACAGCTAGTTTCCCGGCAACGCAGCGTCGCCCCGAGCCGACGGCAGAACGCACACACCTGGATAGGTGAGAGAGGAGGCGGGGCTTAGTGAGGCTGTTTTCATCTTTGTTGTGCAGGTACTTATCAGATATTGATCAGATAGAAAATGACCTGTGTGCTTCCTGAGTCGATGGCTTTGTCAACATAGAGCAGTGATTGGCCCTCGCCTCGACACACCCCCTCCGACCAAGCTGCACACTGCAGGTGAGCACAGCACTGACCTGCGTTCACACACACACACACACACACACACACACACACACACACACACACACACACACAGACAGAGAGAGAGTCAGTTTTACAAACACAAACACACACACACAGGTGGAGAAGATGAGGAACCCGTAACTTTCTGTACCTGTGGGGTCGAACAGTGATTGGACGTTGATGTCATGTGGGAGGCCGATGGGTCCAAGCTGCTCCACAAACTCTGAGGAAGACTCTGAAACAACAACACACATCAACACAGTGTAACCTCCTGACATCACTGCAGCACTCACACGTTGTTACTCTACACGTCATACTGGTGATGTCACACACCTATGACATCATGGGCTTTCTGAACTGATTGGTAACATGCTCCTCGCTTTAAATCCATTTCACAAAAGTATTTTACGTCAATGCTTCAGAATAGTTCGTAGTATTTTCTGTAACTAAGCAACCAACTCCAGGGTAGACCGTGTGCTTCCTGTATACACCATAAGACCAGTGTACATGAATGGTCATGTGACAGCTGTTGGTAATATGAATGTAGTGTACTCACCACACTGCTCCGGACTGCTGCACCTACACGCACACGCACACACACACACATAGGTTAACTGACTTGATTATTATGGGAATGTCAATTCTTATCTAGGTGGTGTGACTTTGTATTGAAGGGTATAAACAGGAAGTGAGGTTACTCACATGGGTGGGGCCTGGTTGCCACGGTAGCAGTGGTCGTGGCAGTCGCTATCTCGGTCAGAGGACGCTCTGCGGTTTAGGATGTGGAGGGGGATGTAGCCAGGCGTCGGGCCGAACACCACCAGGCGGCCCTGGCCCAGAGGAAGCTTGTCGTCATGGTAACAGAAGGCACACTGCTTCAGACTGTGGGGCAAAAGACAAGGTGTACACAGGGAGAGAGTGAGTGTGTTCAGAGCTGGATGGGCAGGTGGGTAGACACACACAAACACACAGACACACACACCGTCTCACCGTTTTTTGCTGTGTCCCAGGCTGTGGTTGGGCGAGCCCCCGGAGTCCTCTGACAGAGAGCGTTGGAACAGCGGGGACAGCGAGTCATCGTCCTCCAGCTGGGGACAGGGGGACACTAGGAGATTGGAGCAGAGACTCGGAGCTGGACTATGCCCCATGGGACTAACCCCAGGACTTGCCGCACCCCCTTCTGTCTCCATGGGAACCCTGCAGGGACTGCAGTCCACCTCTGTGGGGGCGGGGCTATGGCTTGGCCCGGGCCGGCCCTCCTCCACAGGATCAGGAGCTGGTCTGGGGGTTGAGGCGGGGCTTTGAACCGGACTGTGGTCCAGGGACAGGGAGGTGGGCAGGGGGCTGAGTCGAGGTTCTGGTCCAGGACTGTAGGTCGGGAGGTCGGCAGGAGGACCAGGGCTGGTTCTGTCCTTATCAGTACAGTGGGCTGGTTCTGGGCTGGAGACTGGGATTGTGGGACCAAGTGGATCAGGGTCCAGCTTAGACTCTGGACTAAACCTTTCTTGGCTTGGTTCTGGGTCGGGGTCAGGCTTTGTGTTAGATTTCCTCCTGGAGGATGATCGACGGCGTCCTGTGGTCTTCTCCGTCACCTCTGTGAACCACAAATACAAACAATGAACCACAGAACTGTAACATGAAACCAGGTCATGTCACAGGTGCCGTCCGTGTCACACATGTGAATGAAGGTGTGTTTGATTTCTACACCCTCTTACCCGTCTTGTGGGCGGATTTCTTCTCCGTGGCGTCCATGCTCTTCTTATCCTCTACCTGGGCTCGGCCTCGACTCGGCCCCCTACACACACACACAAATGCAGAGAAACACACATGGTCACATGTCTCTACCTGTTTGTCACATGATCAGTATACTCAGATTTGTCTTATGGCCGAAACATCAGACTTATATATTTTAATTAAAAGCCTGATTCAATAAATGAAGACAATTCACTGCAACACAAAAGTTTGTCGGAGATTAATTTGTGGAAGCAGCGGCAGTGTCGACTCCATCGCTGGTTAAAAAGTTTTGATAACAGGATTCACCAGGAGCTGAAAACACTTCAAAACCTGACCAATATTTTTATGCTTTAGAAACAAACAGATAGACGGACTGAGCTCTGCAGGAGTTGTGTGGCGTCTAACAACTTGTCACAGTCTCACTTACTTCTTCCTTGATTTGGGAGTTGGAGGAGGAGACGGAGGAGCAGGAGGGGCCAGGGGAGCAGAGCGGCCGCCGCTACCATCTTTCCGAGGTCGCCCACGGGACCGCCTCTCGCTTAAGAGGCTTGTGGCAGCGGCTTTGGCCAGCTGAGCACTGCGTCCGGCCCGAGTGACAGGTGGGGGCGGTCCCCTGTCACGAGGCTCCTGAGACTGAGCCTCAGATGGCATTCTGAGTAAAATCAAAAATCGGAAAGAAAGGGGCTTAGATTTGAACTGTTTTAAAGACACAACAAATAAAATTCCATTCTTTCATTCACAATGTGTAAAAGTAATATTAAGAATATAAGTAATAAAGTTTATATGTATATCAGCCTTCATACGAGACACACAGAATGAACATCTAAAAGCTTCATATATACACAGTATTGATTATTGATTCATAATAATGATGTCATCAATGTGACCTGGATACACTGCAGAAAAAACTATGGATAATGTTTGTTGACACCTGTGCAGGTTGTGTCTAATGTAGCAGTGATGATCGAGGCTCCGCCCACACCAACACATTCGTTTTCCAGCCTCTGAATCTGAGACTCGTGCAAACTGGTCTCGTTTCAGTTTGAAAACTCTGCTTGAGTCTGAACAGAAAGTGAGACTTTAGTAAACGATGACACGTTCTCTTCCTGATTGGTTCTCATCAGTAACGTGACTCGACTACCAGCGGTGAACACAAAGCGTCGCTAACACTTCCTGTCAGTTACAGTTCCACCTCGTCGTCCCTGCTCTGACTCTTCACCATCACTGCTCCTCCTTCAGAGGAGTTTCTGTTACTAAGCAACCAACTGCAGAGGAGACCATCTACTTCCTGTTTACATCACATGACCAGTGGACGTGAATGGTCATGTGATAAGAAACACTATCCATCAGAGTCCAGTAAAATACAGCCGAGTGGCCCAGTAACCCTCTGACAACCTGTCTATCATTACGACAAGCAGATCATCCAGCCAATCACAGCACACGACCTCCCAGAACCCAAGGATTCAACAGTAAACATCAGTGACCTTTGACCCCTGTAGACTTGATGTATTGTTTTTCTTTGCATTATTCTTTCAAGTTACCTGTCACTCAAAGTCTAATATCATTATTAGTATTTCAGAGTTTCAACTTAGTCACTTATGAAACTATCTCCAACTATGATTTCATTATTGATTTGTCTGCAGAATATTTTCAATCAATCAATCGAGTGGTTATAACGATCACAGGTTATAATTAAGTCCATTTTAACAGTGAAAGGTCTGATTCCAAAAGATTCAACGTCGAAAAGCATCTAATCTCCATGTGAGGAGCTGGGACCATTTTTCAGTTTTCTGTTGACCATCTGTTGATTATTTATCACTGATATTTGCGGTTTTAATGATGGTTTAAACCCTGATGCCTCCTCACCACAGCCCCTGCTACCTGCGACTATGGGGACAGCCTGAGGCCCAGGGGCCCCTGACCATGGGAGGGGCCCCTGACCATGGGAGGGGCTCCTGACCATGGAAGGGGCCCCTGACCATGGAAGGGGCTCCTGACCATGGGAGGGGCTCCTGACCATGGAAGGGGCCCCTGACCATGGAAGGGGCCCCTGACCATGGGAGGGGCTCCTGACCATGGAAGGGGCCCCTGACCATGGAAGGGGCCCCTGACCATGGGAGGGGCTCCTGACCATGGAAGGGGCCCCTGACCATGGGAGGGGCTCCTGACCATCTCATCACTGCTCCAATACTCATATGTGACCGAGTGCATCGTTCCAGTGTTTTCAGTGTGCGTGTCAGTGAAGCATGGCAACCGACAGCTCAACACGATGTAAGGTACAAAAACACACCTGACTAGGAAACACTCGCTACAACATCAGAAACACTGACGTTCCTGAATAGGTTGCATTAATTTACTTAAAACTTCAATGTAGTTTCTATTTCTTACGTTGAACTTTTTAAATCAGACCATACGATGAAGAGCACGTCCTGTCGTCATCACCTACGTGGGCGGAGTCTACCTATACTTGACTCTGATTGGTTTGTAGATGGCGTCTTTCTGTTTGAATGGAGAACATGAATGAAGCGCTTCATTTGGTTGCCATGGTAACATCATGATGTATCACTAGCAGCATCAGCACCTTCAGGCGCAGTACTACAGTACTACAGTAATTCCACACTAGTTCAAATCCTTTCACATGTGATATGTGGGTTCACACTAAACTGAAAAGTCTGAAGGTCTGAAACAAACAAGGTGTGAACGAGTCCTGGGTCCACATTAGTTTCTTACACAACTATTTGCGATGATTGAAGGATCAGAAAGTTGTCACTGTGTTTTAATGATCTGATCCCAGCAGATCATCTGGTGCGATCACATCACCTGACACAACACCTTCAACTACAAACTACACACAACTACACACATCTGATTACAACAGGGTCACATGTCATAACTACAGTGACGTCACTGATCAGTCACACATCTGTTCTGATCGATCAGTTCAAACCTCCAGATGTTTCAGGTCTGCGTTTCTCTGAAGTGTTGACGTCACATCTGTTCACAACTGAGTCAAACTACCTTTTTACTGATCAACAATCAAAGTGACGCAGAACAGGTGAGTGTTGTCGGCGTCACACTGAGGTGACGTCACCTGAAGCTTCCGTTCACAGATCGATCATCGACACTGACTGAGCCGCGGAAACACAGTTAGCCGTTAGCCGTTAGCTTCCTCGGACCGCCCAGTTGACTGATCACCTCTCTGTTAGCATTAGCATTAGCTGGCAGGCTAGCTGTTAGCGCGCACCAGAAACGAGCGCAGCCCGGCTCCTCTGTGCGAATCCCGCCGCACTTCGAGCGCCCGGTGCCCGCAGGAGCCGGAGACCGACGCGAGGAGGAGGATTCCGCTGCTCGGGGGTCGACGGGAGGAGAAAACACGTCCTTACTGGTTTGATGAGATTCTCCTTTTCCTCTCCAGCTTTCCAACTTCAACCGACGCGCTCACAGCAGCAGCGAACTTCTCTGACGGATCACACCCGCGTCACCGCTCCGCCGTGGCGAGCGCGTCCCAGCGAACATTCCCGAGCAGCGGAGACAGAAAACGACGCTTTTCTCGTGAAAGCTGGAGAAAATTAAAGTTGAAGCGGTCGCTCCGTCATGGAGGCCATGTTTGGGAGCGACCGAAGCACCGCCTGTCAGCGCCAGCAGGAGAAGTAGGTCCGTGAAAACACTCACTGCCGCCCGGAGCTCAGCCGCTTACCGGGCAGAGTTCATCTGTTACAACCGGAAAAGACGACGATCCTCCGGGTGACGGTCTGAAGCGAGTCGCTTGATCCGAGTCCGCGTCTCACTCCGTTTCTGTGTTAGTGTAAAAAGTGTGTGACCCCGCGGAGGGATCTGGTTCAGCGCTGCTCTGGTGAGACGGCCTCTGTCATCAGACCTGAAATCCCGGACTGGACTCGCAAGGATCCGGACTGCTGCTGCTGGAGGTGTTCCTCAGGGACCACATCCCCACCAGTGTATTATAATGTATAATCATTAAATCATTATTATAGCTTCATCTTTATTAAACACAGTCATCTAATATCATTATATCATTATTTTTATTAAATAATACAGTCATAGGGGCGGCGTATAGCTCACCTGGTAGAGCTGCCCCCCCATTGAGGCTAGGCCTCACCCGTAGCGGGGGCGGCATGTCTTCCTCCACTCTCTCGCTGTCCTCTCCAAATAAAATAATACAAATTTAAATATATATATTTAAAAAATTATAATAATACATATCTTTATTGAATAATAGAGTCTTCAGAATTGTTAGAACCTTCATTACCACAAAACTACATTGTAGAACACTGACGGTCCATAAACCCATCTGGGCCTCCTCAGAACCTCCTGATAGTCATTAGATGATCCTTTCTATGACAACATAGATACCTGGAGGCTCCACTGGAACATCCATATTTACCACATCAGGGAAGTTTTTATATGACCTGTAGATCCTCCTCAGTAGAGTCTCCAAATGAGCACAGGAATTACCATTACAATCTCGAGAACCTCCTAGAACCTCATTTACATCAAGATCCATAGTAAGGACCTCTGGACCCTTCCAGAACAGAAACAAGTATCAAGTATTTTCTTTATTACTCTCTTATCTTGTTCTGAGTCACAGGTTCAGTATCAGTAAACAGGTTCGATCAGTTCAACGGAGAAGAAAATCAGTACAACCCCTGCTTCTCTACAAACCTTTCTGAACTCCACTCATGAAAGAAAGGAGAATTTCAGGTGAACTCCACTCCTCCGTCCATCACGTAGAAGGAGCTGCTCCTTGGAGCCTTGGTCCCACAGGAGGTGCAGTGGACAGTGAAGACCTGGCGCCTCCCCTGCTCCTCGCTGCTTCCTGCTGTGGCGGACACGTTATTAGGAGCCTCCTGTCGTGTGCACAGCAGCCGGTGGGTCACCAGTCGTTGCCAGGGGCGACAGAGGTATGGTCGGTCCGAGTCCGAGGAGGCTCCACTGTGGCTCCTCCTGATGGCGTGGCAGGTGGCAAAGACAGTGATTCTGTAATCCCTGAGAGGAAGAACCACAGATGGAACTGACTCAAAGCTTTGAAATGTTTACAGGTTCTTCAGTTCTGTGTGGTTCTTTAAGAACGAATAAACATCAGCTTCATCAACCACCTAAAATTTAGAAATGCTAAATTTTCTCACAGTTCGTTCAACTTCTTTCAGTCCTGAAACAGAAACATTAGAACCTTAGAACTTCCTTTGCAGTCACTGGGGAAATTCTAGAGGTTTTTCCACCTGCTGAACTGATTGAACTGTAAAATCCACTAAAACCTCCTCAGGGGTCACAAGAACCTCCTTATGAACCATTACAACTTCCAAAATAATCATTGAATCCACCTATTGCAACACTAGAACCCTCTAATGGACCAGGAACCTTCATTGATGGATATCCACCTGAGCAGTCGGCCCAGCAGCTCTGAACATTTGCTGAGCTTGTCCTCCTGCTCTGCAAAGCTGGCCCCGCCCTCGCAGCGATCCAGCCAATAGAAAGCAGAGATGCTGTCAATAAGGAGGAGTGCCAGACCAGGCCTCGATGAGAAGGAGTTCTCCAGGAAGTGGAGGAGGAGCAGGAGCAGGAGCAGGAGCAGGAGGAGGAGGAGGAGGAGGAGGAGCAGGAGCAGGAGGAGGAGCAGGAGCAGGAGGAGGAGGAGCAGCAGCAGCAGCAGCAGCAGCAGGAGGAGGAGCAGCAGCAGCAGGAGGAGGAGCAGCAGCAGGAGCAGGAGCAGTGGACGACCAGGAGGCGAGACAGACACGAACGCAACACCTCCTCATCTGACCCAGCTAAGGGCGAGCTGGTAGAGAGAGCTGGACACACATGAAGAGAGAGAGAGACAACGAAGCTGTGTGTGTGTGTGTGTGTGTGTGTGTGTGTGTGTGTGTGTGTGTGTGTGTGTGTGTGTGTGTGTGTGTGTGTGTGTGTGTGTGTGTGTGACATGTGGTGACAGGATCTATGAGCTGACTGCACTTGTATTAAACACTTTGTCTTCTCCAGGTCATAGACTGGGCCACCTCCTGTATTAAACACTTTGTCTTCTCCAGGTCATAGACTGGGCCACCTCCTGTATTAAACACTTTGTCTTCTCCAGGTCATAGACTGGGCCACGTCCTGTATTAAACACTTTGTCTTCTCCAGGTCATAGACTGGGCCACCTCCTGTATTAAACACTTTGTCTTCTCCAGGTCATAGACTGGGCCACGTCCTGTATTAAACACTTTGTCTTCTCCAGGTCATAGACTGGGCCACGTCCTGTATTAAACACTTTGTCTTCTCCAGGTCATAGACTGGGCCACCTCCTGTATTAAACACTTTGTCTTCTCCAGGTCATAGACTGGGCCACGTCCTGTATTAAACACTTTGTCTTCTCCAGGTCATAGACTGGGCCACCTCCTGTATTAAACACTTTGTCTTCTCCAGGTCATAGACTGGGCCACGTCCTGTATTAAACACTTTGTCTTCTCCAGGTCATAGACTGGGCCACCTCCTGTATTAAACACTTTGTCTTCTCCAGGTCATAGACTGGGCCACGTCCTGTATTAAACACTTTGTCTTCTCCAGGTCATAGACTGGGCCACCTCCTGTATTAAACACAGGGCAGTCAACAACAGAAAGTCCTTTAAACCAGATGGCCCCTGAAAATCTATTTACTACTACTCTTACTCTATAACTGTTACTACTCTTACTCTATAACTGTTACTACTCTTACTCTATAACTGTTACTACTCTTACTCTATAACTGTTACTACTCTTACTCTATAACTGTTACTACTCTTACTCTATAACTGTTACTACTCTTACTCTATAACTGTTACTACTCTTACTCAGTTACTACTGGTACTCCATTACTCTTACTACCAGTTCGCCACCTGCTGGTGATTCTTTATCAATACATGAAAGCTGCGGTTTTTTCCCCGACTTTTACTTTGAAAAGTATTTCAGACTTTTATCGTGAAACAGAAAACACGTGACAGCCCGTTAAATAAAACTGTGCGGTGAACTTCAACACAAATACTCTGATTACTTAGTTAAATGTAATATAAAGTAACGTATTCAAACCTGAACGCCGCTTTCACTCATTTCAACGTGAACTTCTTCTCTTCTTCCGCCTGTGTGAGCTACGTCATTTCCTGTTCCTGTTTCACCGTAAATGCTGATGTTGTCCCCTGTACCTGCGAGCTGGGTCACCTGGTCAGCATCTTTGTGACAATATGTCCACTTGTCCCTGAGGAGCACTGACCAATGAGAGGTGCAGAATACTTCCTGGTTTTCTACGTTATATTTGTGTCACTACCTGGAAGCAGTCATGTTGGAGGTGGAGTGTTTATTGACAGTTGCTCAGTCTCCATCCACAGATCGTGAACATTCATCGGATCACTGCAGACGTGTGTCAACATAAAGCTAAATCTCTGTCGGCTCGTTTATACGCTCGCTGGTTGCCATCTGCTCAGAGACTGGTCCAAACCACAAGTCACCTGATCACAATGTGATGATCAATACATTCATCAGCCGCACATACCTGAGCCCAACAATCTGGAGTCGTACCAGAGTAAGTACCAACAACTTCAAAGTAAGTACTGACAAGTATCTGTATGTTGTACTTAAACAAATGCAAATAAAGACCCAATGAAATCCCCACAAGTACAGAAGCTGTAATTATGAATAAAAACACATTCTGTATTTCCTGAATGCACCACGCTCCAGCTGACAGTGTTACTGAGGTTATGACTGTTCCACTGTTTTCTATAAATATAGACACTCTGACTGCAGTCGTTTATGATTCATCAACACAAACACACACAGTTACTCACAGTTTGTGATTCAGTCACTTCTGGAAGTTAATCATACTCAAAATAAACCAAATCAGTTAAACGGAACAGTTTCTTTATGACGGATGTGAAGGAAACAGAACAATATCTGCTGATCTGCCATCAAAAGTCACAGATATACCTGGACTGTCCTCTGGGGCCCAGCGTAATGAAACTTAAAGACAACAGCTAACATGCTAACACAGGGACTGAGAGCTGGAGGACAACTATGCACCCACAAAGCAAGGTAGGAGTGAAGAGGCGAACATCTTTACGTCAGAAACAAGAAAATAGATCCTTTCCTTGGCTTTTTGTTTGGAACAGTTTCAGAGACAGTCTGGATGAAGACGTCTGGACTTGAACCTGCAACAGATGTGGTGTCAGCTCGTGTTCTCGTCCGTCATCGCTCTGAGTGAAGACTGGAAACTGATTCACTGATTTCTAACTGTGTGTGCTTCACTTGCTCCAGACCTCCATGTGCCTGCTGAGGCTGAGCTAGTATGCTAACAGTCTGGTAGCCTAGTGGACTGAAAAATGCATGGGGCAAGGGACAGAGATGCTAACAGCTCAGTGACTGGTGGCTAACAGATGGCAGGTAAAGAGGGCAACAGGCTAACAGGCTAACAGGCTGGCTATCTAATGGGCAGTAGGTTCAAAGGCCAAACAGGCTGATAATGTAGTAGGCTAATGGGCTAACACGCTAGCACTCTGTAGCTACAAACGGCATCAGGACATGATGCCGAACACAGGGTTGTGTCGACAGATGCTCGGTCCTATCTCATCGTAGTCCTTTTTCGAGTGACACGCCTGGAGAAACTCCGGCTGCAGACACAAACAATAAATACACACAAAACAACAAACAAAAACAAATATCAACAAACAAATACACTGCTACTGAAGTAGAGCGTTTTAACCATTTGAGACATGTGTGAGCTCTTGTTTATCTGTCTTTGCGAGGACCTTCACGGTGACGTCACAACGTTCATACGTCACAGATCAGAGTCGGGGTTAAGTTCAGAACTGGATCAGGAAGTCACTGAGGATCCTGTGAACTAAAGTGCATGTGTGTGGGATTGTGTGGGTGTGGTTACCGTGGATGCCAGCATGGAGCCTCCAAACCAGACTGCGTAACGCTGCATGGGATGTGTTACAACCTGAATCTCCATCGGCTTCGGCTGCAAATTAAAATGATCAGTGAGTCGATGAGTCATCAGCAGAGTAAAGAGGAGAAACTTCAAGCTAACAAACATCAAATCAAGAGTGTGCTGAGGTTCACGACAACTTTTCCTACAACAGGTGATGTCCCACTGTCAGAGGACATCATCGGGGGAGGAGCCTGGGCCGAGACGACAGGCACATTTGAACTACATCTGTCATACAGGCCATGTTGGAGCGAGTCTTTACAACTGCTTCGTTCATGTTTGTTTTGTATGTTTGACTTTAGATTTAACATTTTTTACATGAAGGATGAAAGACCTGTTGTTGGTTTGAGTCTCTGTGCTCTGACCTTTATCCGTCCTCCACTCAGCTCTTCACTCAGTCTCAGTCGGGCATCAACCACCCTCTTCAGGTCTCTCTGCAGCCGCCGGCCAAAGTCTCTGAACATGGTGGATCCTCCGGACAACACGATGTTCTGACACAGGCACACTTTTAGTTCAAAACACCTGGGGTTCAAAGTTTTCTGCAGAGTGAGACATCTGAAAACAACAACATATCTGTGGTACCTTGTAGAGCGGCCTCCTCACATCGATTGGACAACTCTGAATGACCTCATCCACGACATCAGAGATGGGCTGCATGAAGTCTGGGTTAGCAAACTGCAAAACACACAATGACATTCTTTATCACTTTATCAATTGATTACAACACAAACATGAACTTTAGCTGAACTTTATGAGTTTGTGGAAACCAGCTGCCTCCTTCCGCATGATCAGCTCATTGATGATGTCACTTTTGACCATTTTAGTTTCTCTTGTAGTTTTTCTCTGAAAACATTGAGTTACCTCCGGGTGGAAGAAGATCTCTGGGCCCAGGAAGCGTTCATGGCCCACGTCGATGTGGAAGGCGGTCTGACTGACGGCATTTACTCCATGGAACTGTTTGATCCATTTCCCCGGGTCACAGTCGTACTTAGTGAACTCCTTCACAATGTCTGGACAGATGTAACAGTACCGCTCCTACACACAGACACACAAAATACACACAACTAGAATTACTGCCCTGCGGTTGTATGCCTCCACCACTAACCCTAACCACCACAGTGTCAGTCATCTTTGAGTCCACCTGAACATTTGTACCAAATTTGAAGAAATTCCTTCACTGTGTTCTTGAGATATCATGTTCAAATTCACAACAATGGGACAGACGGACAGAAAACTCAAATATTTTCCCTCTGGCCACTAGGTGTCGGCAGTGTGCAGGCAAATAACCCAGTGAGACACCTTTTGATTTCAAAGCATCTCTTTGAGGAGGAGCAGTTGATGAAGAGGAGGAGTTCACCTTGACTGCCTTGGCGGTCTCCAGCGACTGCTCCGGGGGAATCCCCACCTCTCTGTCTCTGAGCAGCTGTTGGATGAAGAAGGTAATGTCCCGCCCTGCGATGGGGATGTGTTTTATACAGCTGCCAATCACGAAGCCCTCAGCCTGTCACAGCCACAGCAACCAATCAGTGAGCAGAGACGCTCAAAACAACAGCCAGTACATTTAAAATGATATCGTGTCTGACCACAGGGATGGTGTGTGTGACTCCATCTCCGCTGTCGATGACGATGCCGGTCAGAGACCTCTGTCCGACCGGCCGGGACGTCCAGGACGCTGCTAACGCGAGCACTGCCTGACAGGAGGACACACTCATTACACTGGAACCTCCTCAAGCACCTCAAGGTCCCTTTCAAGGACCCTTCTGACATCTACCTGGAAAATCTGTCATGTGACTATTATGGTGGTCAACAACACGCGTCTCACCTGTACAGCGATGTAGAGTCCAGGTATGTTGAAGGTCTCAAACATGATCTCAGCCAGGTACTCTCTGTTCTCTGGAGTGTTGAGAGGAGGCTCTGTCTAAACACACACACACACACACACACACACACAAAGGAACTTAAAACCCTCTAAACCTGCTCCAGGGCTGATACAACCTCCTCCAAACCCTCCCAACATCTGGAACCAACTCAAGGACGTCTCTAATCTCCCAGTGGACACCTGGAACCTGTTCAATCATCTGACTGGACCACCTCAAGGATCTCTACTTCCTCCTTAATAACAACCTCCTCCAGCACCCGTGGAACCTACGAGTAGAACACCACACTCTCCTTAACAATGTACCCACCATGAGGAAACTGTGGTCCTCAGGTTCTGCTCGAAGGTACTTGAAGATGACCTGCTCCATAAACTTCTCCATCAGATCCCAGTCTTCCACCATCCCATGACGGATCGGCCACTAAACAGAATATGAGAGCAGAAGAGAACCTGAGACAGAAGGAGAACATGAGAGCAGAAGATACAAAAATGGCACGCTTCTTGAACCTTTGTTGCATAGTTGGGTTTGTCTACAGCCTCGTCTCCAATGTAGAAGTCCAGGTCGTCAACTCCTTGTACAAGTCTCCTCTGGGCCTGTTCTCCTATGCTGGCCGACTCTTTGATGGCGATGCCTGGCCCCACATACACACGTAAACATACATGACAGATATGAAATATGAGCATTACATGTGTGACTGCGTGGTTCTTACATGACGGCATGATGAACTGCGGCTCTGTGTTTCCAGCGTAACCAATCTTCGTGTACCTGCCATCACACAGATTCAACACTGTTAGTAAACAGATTGGGCCAATCACAGACACTTGTCTAAAATAGGGAAGGTTTGTTTACAGAGGAGCATCCAAGACCAGAGGTAACACACACACACACACACACACACACACACACACACACACAGGCCTGCTCTCTATCTAAATACATGATGATAAAAACACATGACGTCACAGTGTGTCCTCACCCGGTCCCACAGTCTATGACGCAGGGAGAAGGCTGCAGAGACATGTTGAGGTTCAGATCTGTTGTTGTGACCGGATCAGTGCAGAGAGAGAGAGAGAGAGAGAGAGAGAGAGAGAGAGAGAGACAGAGAGAGAGGGACAGAGAGAGACTCTGTCTATTTCTATACCTCTCGACCCCCCCCCTCGGAACAGTTCCGGGTCGGAGGGAACGATGAAGAAAATAGAAACTGATCTGAGTATTAACCAGAGTGTGTATGTGTGTGTGTGAGAGTGTGTGTGTGTGTGAGAGAGAGAGCATGTGTGTGTGTGAGAGTGTGTGTGTGTGTTCACGTGATGTCGGCTGTGACTGCCTGTGTAAAGACAAATCATCTGCGCAGAACTGTGACATCAGCAGAGATGATAAATATAGATGGTGTCTGGCTGCTGTACAGGTCGTAAACCTCCTCCTCCATGTTAGCAGACGGGACATGGACCAAAAAATCAAATAAATCAATGTTTGTAAAGAAGTTTCTGTCATTTCAGCTCGTTCTCATCTCACTGATGTTTGTTCAAGTGTTTCTCATCAGTTTGGTTTGAATCAGTGATTTGATGATAGAAAACAGACGTCATGATTGACAGCTGAGACTGATTCAAGATTGGTCGAGAGTGTGTATGGGCGGGACCTTGATACCACGATCACTACTGCTCAGACTGTGACTGCAAATGACGTCATCAGCACAAGATGTCAGCGTTTGTATCTGAGACATTTTAGCTTCATTTCTGGAGACGTGTCTTCGTCTTTACTTGTTGATGTTGACCAATGATTGAGCCACATGACATCAGAGGTTTATAAAGTCTGATTATCTCTTAATAAACAGCTGTGACAGATGAAAACATTTATTTCTCGACACACGTTGGTTTTATTATTGCTCTGGGTCGTCTCTGGGTTTTTTGGAAAGTACCTGTCTTCCTGTGGTGTGTCTTATTTTGAAAGTCTTGAGCGGAAGTGTCGTGTCTGATGGCGTCTGTGCTGCAGCTCAACAGACGATACGCTCACGGTAAACATTAGCATTAGCAGCTACAGCCAGAACAGCGGATAACACCCGCGACCTGACGGAGTTCAGTCAGCTGCCACAGTGCCGCTGAGCAAACAGCTACGAGCCGACGAGATGTGAGTGTCACATCTGTTATTAGACTTTTTTCAAACATCTGTATTCACACCTTCCACCTCTGAGTTTAGCTAGCGATCATCGCTGTGAAACGGATTCCATTATCGGACGCGATTTAGCTTGCACACGATCTTCTCACGGTTTTTCAGTTTTTCAGTTTTTCAGTTTTTCAACCTTCACTCACCAACTTGTTGTTATACAGGATTCATTGAACACAAAGTATTCAACCACACGTGTGAACACATGGTCTGTGTAGTTCATCACTGCTGCTGAAGTTTCATGTGACCCAGAGTCCAAATCATATCACATGTTATTGAAACATAAGTGATTTCATTTTGAAAGATGATTTACCTTGAATATTGTGATAATGACACCTGTACAGGTAAGTTCAGGTTTGAGTCAGAGTTAAGGTAACCCTGACCCTGATCTTAACCTGACCCTGATCTTAACCTGACCCTGATCTTAACCTGACCCTGATCTTAACCCTGACCCTGATCTTAACCTGACCCTGATCTTAACCCTGACCCTGATCTTAACCTGACCCTGATCTTAACCCTTACCCTGATCTTAACCTGACCCTGATCTTAACCCTGACCCTGATCTTAACCTGACCCTGATCTTAACCTGACCCTGATCTTAACCCTGACCCTGATCTTAACCTGACCCTGATCTTAACCCTGACCCTGATCTTAACCTGACCCTGATCTTAACCCTGACCCTGATCTTAACCTGACCCTGATCTTAACCCTGACCCTGATCTTAACCTGACCCTGATCTTAACCTGACCCTGATCTTAACCCTGACCCTGATCTTAACCTGACCCTGATCTTAAACTTAATAAATCAGTTACAGTCAGTGAGCTGCTACACAAAATACCTGAAGTCACGAAGACGCTGACTCAACATGTTCGTGGTGAAAAAGATGAATCAGCAGGTTTTACAACGTCGTTAAAATACACGAGTCTGTTTAAATGAAGAAGAATAATTAACCAGTTTATGAGACAGTCAGCTGAGACCTGTTCCAAACGTTTACCTTTTAATAGAATAGTAACCTCTTCATTATTATTATTATTATTATTAGTCTTTGACATCACTTCACTTATAACTGAGTCTCTCTGTGTCTGTCTCTCTAAATGGGTCAAAGTGTCCACATACTTCTGTCAGAATATCATTTACTCACTTCGTGGTTTTAATGGATTCTAGTTCTGTGTTCTGCTCCTCCTCACTACTGGTAGCATGAGGAGGAACCTGCAGCTCCATCAGATTGCACAGGTAGTCCAGCTCCTCCAGGAGGACACATCCATACGTGTGGTCACAAGACAGTTCGTGTCCACAGCAGATTCACCACTGGAGCCTCGTTCTCCTCACAGATGAGAGCAGGTTCACACATGTGACAGGTGTGAACGAGTCTAGAGAAGCTGTGGTGAACGTGATGCTGCTGTAACAACATCTATGACCGGTTTGGTGGATCAGCGATGGTCTGAGGAGGCAGATCCTGGGAGGGTCTGGATTGTCCAGGAGGTGATGATCCAGGTCTGGAAGGAGATCCCCAGGACTCCATCCTCCGACTCCTCAGGAGCATCATGTCCAGATGTTGTCAGGAGAACATGCAGGCAGGAGGAGGCCACACCCACTGAGTCACATGATGACTTGATGAAATTCCCACACGTTGGATCAGTCTGTGGTTTCAGTTTGTTACTGGGATGTTCAGTGTGGTTTTCAATCCAGTGGGTTGATGGTTTTAGTTTCCATTGATCGTTGTTACGTCATTTTGTTCTAAACTAATCAATGTTCATCAGTAAAGATTTTCTACGTGAACCATTCATTAAGATCTGAAGTGTGATAGAAGTGTTTTTAGAAGTATTTAGTTGTTACTTCCTGTTTGTTTCCTCTGTACAAACACAACCGAGTGTCGTAAAGAAACAAACACGTATACTCTCTCTCTCTCTCACAGCAGCGTAATGTAAGGCGATGCTCGCTCGGCCACCATGGCCAGTGTCACGCTGCGGTACTTCTGTTATGGCTGTCTCGCCACCTCAGCCACTTGGTCCTTCCTGCTCTTCCTCTACTTCTCTCTGGGGGCGGAGCCTGGGGACAGCAGGACCCCTCTGCAGCACCGCAGTCAGCCAATCACCAGGGGTCTGGCCGGGCGGAGGGCGAGGAATCATCTTCTGCCAGCCAATCGGGGAGTGGAGCTGTCGCCAGAGATGGGTGAGAGGCTGTGGTGTGTTCAGGTGCTGCTGGGAAAATTAAGATACTATGCTGAAATTATTCGTTGATTAGGATCAGGTTCACAGACTGGATGTGGTTGGTCTGTGGGGACTTGAGGTCAACTGACGGCTGTGTCTTCCTGCAGGGATGATATTTAACGAGGCGGATCAGGAGGTCAGGGACACTGGTTACCACCGACACGCCTTCAATGTCCTCATCTCCACCAGACTGGGTCACCACCGGGAGCTGCCCGACACCAGAGACCAGCAGTAAGACTTTAATATTTTAAACATTGACACACTTTTCCATGAAGTTACAAACTGGTTCTTCTCATGTAGTGAATCCTGTTGTTGTGTTGATGTGTTCAGTTCCATCAGCATCTGTTGTACTTGTGTCCTGGGAGAGGATCCTCACATGGGACTGAGCTTTATTCACTGATCACTAAGTTTTTTGGGTAATTCTTTCCAATATTGGACCTTGTTAAGATCTGTGAAACAAATTGTAATTTGTGAATATGGACTGTTCAAATGAAATTTGATTGATTGATAAGACACAATAATGCTGGACAAACCAATGCGTCACATTCCACATACATGGTGTTTAATTCATACATGTTTCATGGAGGAGGACTAAAAGTAGTTTGTTAAAACACAACTCAGCCTGATCCAACTCTGCAGGTGTCGGGATAAGGTTTATCCTCAGGCTCTACCCTCTGCCAGCGTAGTGATCTGTTTCTTCAACGAGGCGTTCTCCGCCCTGTTGAGGACTGTTCACAGCGTGCTGGACCGAACGCCGGCCTACCTCCTGCACGAGATCGTCCTGGTCGACGACCACAGCGAGCTCGGTAACACCATCAACACTTCCTGCAAACTGAACAATAGAAGCCTTCAAACCTTTCCTAACACAGCCACCTTGATATTTGTGTTGTTGTTCAGACGAGCTGAAGAACGACTTGGATCGTTACGTCAGGGAGGAGCTTCAGGGGAAAGTGAAACTGGTGAGAAACCAGAGGAGAGAAGGACTCATCAGAGGACGAATGATCGGAGCCTCACATGCTACTGGTACATCCTCCATCCTCAAACTATACATCCTCCATCCTCAAACTATACATCCTCAAACTATACATCCTACACCCTCAAACTGAACATCCTCATCCTCAAACTATACATCCTACATCCTCAAACTATACATCCTACATCCTCAAACTGAACATCCTCATCCTCAAACTATACATCCTACATCCTCAAACTGAACATCCTCCATCCTCAAACTATACATCCTCAAACTGAACATCCTCATCCTCAAACTATACATCCTACATCCTCAAACTGAACATCCTACATCCTCAAACTATACATCCTACATCCTCAAACTGAACATCCTACATCCTCAAACTATACATCCTACATCCTCAAACTATACATCCTCAAACTATACATCCTACATCCTCAAACTGAACATCCTACATCCTCAAACTATACATCCTACATCCTCAAACTATACATCCTACATCCTCAAACTATACATCCTCAAACTATACATCCTACATCCTCAAACTGAACATCCTCATCCTCAAACTGAACATCCTACATCCTCAAACTGAACATCCTACATCCTCAAACTGAACATCCTACATCCTCAAACTATACATCCTCAAACTATACATCCTACATCCTCAAACTGAACATCCTACATCCTCAAACTATACATCCTACATCCTCAAACTGAACATCCTCATCCTCAAACTATACATCCTACATCCTCAAACTATACATCCTCAAACTATACATCCTACATCCTCAAACTGAACATCCTCATCCTCAAACTATACATCCTCAAACTATACATCCTCCATCCTCAAACTGAACATCCTACATCCTCAAACTATACATCCTACATCCTCAAACTGAACATCCTACATCCTCAAACTATACATCATACATCCTCAAACTATACATCCTCAAACTATACATCCTACATCCTCAAACTATACATCCTCCATCCTCAAACTATACATCCTACATCCTCAAACTATACATCCTCAAACTGAACATCCTACATCCTCAAACTGAACATCCTACATCCTCAAACTGAACATCCTACATCCTCAAACTATACATCCTACATCCTCAAACTATACATCCTCAAACTGAACATCCTACATCCTCAAACTATACATCCTACATCCTCAAACTATACATCCTCAAACTATACATCCTCCATCCTCAAACTATACATCCTACATCCTCAAACTATACATCCTCAAACTATACATCCTCAAACTATACATCCTCCATCCTCAAACTATACATCCTACATCCTCAAACTATACATCCTCAAACTGAACATCCTACATCCTCAAACTATACATCCTACATCCTCAAACTATACATCCTCAAACTATACATCCTCAAACTATACATCCTCCATCCTCAAACTATACATCCTACATCCTCAAACTATACATCCTCAAACTGAACATCCTACATCCTCAAACTATACATCCTCAAACTATACATCCTCAAACTATACATCCTCCATCCTCAAACTATACATCCTCAAACTATACATCCTCAAACTATACATCCTACATCCTCAAACTATACATCCTACATCCTCAAACTATACATCCTACATCCTCAAACTATACATCCTAAATCCTCAAACTATACATCATACATCCTCAAACTATACATCCTCAAACTATACATCATACATCCTCAAACTATACATCCTCAAACTATACATCCTCCATCCTCAAACTATACATCCTACATCCTCAAACTATACATCCTAAATCCTCAAACTATACATCATACATCCTCAAACTATACATCCTCAAACTATACATCATACATCCTCAAACTATACATCCTACATCCTCAAACTATACATCCTAAATCCTCAAACTATACATCATACATCCTCAAACTATACATCCTCAAACTATACATCCTACATCCTCAAACTATACATCCTAAATCCTCAAACTATACATCATACATCCTCAAACTATACATCCTCAAACTATACATCATACATCCTCAAACTATACATCCTCAAACTATACATCCTCAAACTATACATCCTCCATCCTCAAACTATACATCCTCCATCCTCAAACTATACATCATACATCCTCAAACTATACATCCTCAAACTATACATCATACATCCTCAAACTATACATCCTACATCCTCAAACTATACATCCTAAATCCTCAAACTATACATCATACATCCTCAAACTATACATCCTCAAACTATACATCCTACATCCTCAAACTATACATCCTAAATCCTCAAACTATACATCATACATCCTCAAACTATACATCCTCAAACTATACATCATACATCCTCAAACTATACATCCTCAAACTATACATCCTCAAACTATACATCCTCCATCCTCAAACTATACATCCTCAAACTATACATCCTCAAACTATACATCCTACATCCTCAAACTATACATCCTCCATCCTCAAACTGAACATCCTACATCCTCAAACTGAACATCCTACATCCTCAAACTATACATCCTACATCCTCAAACTGAACATCCTCCATCCTCAAACTATACATCCTACATCCTCAAACTATACATCCTACATCCTCAAACTATACATCCTACATCCTCAAACTATACATCCTACATCCTCAAACTATACATCCTCAAACTATACATCCTACATCCTCAAACTATACATCCTCAAACTATACATCCTACATCCTCAAACTATACATCCTCAAACTATACATCCTACATCCTCAAACTATACATCCTACATCCTCAAACTATACATCCTACATCCTCAAACTATACATCCTAAATCCTCAAACTATACATCATACATCCTCAAACTATACATCCTCAAACTATACATCATACATCCTCAAACTATACATCCTCAAACTATACATCCTCAAACTATACATCATACATCCTCAAACTATACATCCTCAAACTATACATCCTCAAACTATACATCCTCAAACTATACATCCTCCATCCTCAAACTATACATCCTCAAACTATACATCCTCAAACTATACATCCTACATCCTCAAACTATACATCCTCCATCCTCAAACTGAACATCCTACATCCTCAAACTGAACATCCTACATCCTCAAACTATACATCCTACATCCTCAAACTGAACATCCTCCATCCTCAAACTATACATCCTACATCCTCAAACTATACATCCTACATCCTCAAACTATACATCCTACATCCTCAAACTATACATCCTACATCCTCAAACTATACATCCTACATCCTCAAACTATACATCCTCAAACTATACATCCTACATCCTCAAACTATACATCCTCAAACTATACATCATACATCCTCAAACTATACATCCTCAAACTATACATCATACATCCTCAAACTATACATCCTCAAACTATACATCCTCAAACTATACATCCTCAAACTATACATCCTCCATCCTCAAACTATACATCCTCAAACTATACATCCTACATCCTCAAACTATACATCCTCCATCCTCAAACTGAACATCCTACATCCTCAAACTGAACATCCTACATCCTCAAACTATACATCCTACATCCTCAAACTGAACATCCTCCATCCTCAAACTATACATCCTACATCCTCAAACTATACATCCTACATCCTCAAACTATACATCCTACATCCTCAAACTATACATCCTACATCCTCAAACTATACATCCTACATCCTCAAACTATACATCCTCAAACTATACATCCTACATCCTCAAACTATACATCCTCAAACTATACATCCTACATCCTCAAACTATACATCCTCAAACTATACATCCTACATCCTCAAACTATACATCCTACATCCTCAAACTATACATCCTACATCCTCAAACTATACATCCTAAATCCTCAAACTATACATCATACATCCTCAAACTATACATCCTCAAACTATACATCCTACATCCTCAAACTATACATCCTACATCCTCAAACTATACATCCTAAATCCTCAAACTATACATCATACATCCTCAAACTATACATCCTCAAACTATACATCATACATCCTCAAACTATACATCCTACATCCTCAAACTATACATCCTAAATCCTCAAACTATACATCATACATCCTCAAACTATACATCCTCAAACTATACATCCTACATCCTCAAACTATACATCCTAAATCCTCAAACTATACATCATACATCCTCAAACTATACATCCTCAAACTATACATCATACATCCTCAAACTATACATCCTCAAACTATACATCCTCAAACTATACATCCTCCATCCTCAAACTATACATCCTCCATCCTCAAACTATACATCATACATCCTCAAACTATACATCCTCAAACTATACATCATACATCCTCAAACTATACATCCTACATCCTCAAACTATACATCATACATCCTCAAACTATACATCCTCAAACTATACATCATACATCCTCAAACTATACATCCTCAAACTATACATCCTACATCCTCAAACTATACATCCTAAATCCTCAAACTATACATCATACATCCTCAAACTATACATCCTCAAACTATACATCATACATCCTCAAACTATACATCCTCAAACTATACATCCTCAAACTATACATCCTCCATCCTCAAACTATACATCCTCCATCCTCAAACTATACATCATACATCCTCAAACTATACATCCTCAAACTATACATCCTACATCCTCAAACTATACATCCTAAATCCTCAAACTATACATCATACATCCTCAAACTATACATCCTCAAACTATACATCATACATCCTCAAACTATACATCCTCAAACTATACATCCTCAAACTATACATCCTCCATCCTCAAACTATACATCCTCAAACTATACATCCTCAAACTATACATCCTACATCCTCAAACTATACATCCTCCATCCTCAAACTGAACATCCTACATCCTCAAACTGAACATCCTACATCCTCAAACTATACATCCTACATCCTCAAACTGAACATCCTACATCCTCAAACTATACATCCTACATCCTCAAACTGAACATCCTCCATCCTCAAACTATACATCCTACATCCTCAAACTATACATCCTACATCCTCAAACTATACATCCTACATCCTCAAACTATACATCCTCAAACTATACATCATACATCCTCAAACTATACATCCTCAAACTATACATCATACATCCTCAAACTATACATCCTCAAACTATACATCCTCAAACTATACATCCTCAAACTATACATCCTCCATCCTCAAACTATACATCCTCAAACTATACATCCTACATCCTCAAACTATACATCCTCCATCCTCAAACTGAACATCCTACATCCTCAAACTGAACATCCTACATCCTCAAACTATACATCCTACATCCTCAAACTGAACATCCTCCATCCTCAAACTATACATCCTACATCCTCAAACTATACATCCTACATCCTCAAACTATACATCCTACATCCTCAAACTATACATCCTACATCCTCAAACTATACATCCTACATCCTCAAACTATACATCCTCAAACTATACATCCTACATCCTCAAACTATACATCCTCAAACTATACATCCTACATCCTCAAACTATACATCCTCAAACTATACATCCTACATCCTCAAACTATACATCCTACATCCTCAAACTATACATCCTACATCCTCAAACTATACATCCTAAATCCTCAAACTATACATCATACATCCTCAAACTATACATCCTCAAACTATACATCCTACATCCTCAAACTATACATCCTACATCCTCAAACTATACATCCTAAATCCTCAAACTATACATCATACATCCTCAAACTATACATCCTCAAACTATACATCATACATCCTCAAACTATACATCCTACATCCTCAAACTATACATCCTAAATCCTCAAACTATACATCATACATCCTCAAACTATACATCCTCAAACTATACATCCTACATCCTCAAACTATACATCCTAAATCCTCAAACTATACATCATACATCCTCAAACTATACATCCTCAAACTATACATCATACATCCTCAAACTATACATCCTCAAACTATACATCCTCAAACTATACATCCTCAAACTATACATCCTCCATCCTCAAACTATACATCCTCCATCCTCAAACTATACATCATACATCCTCAAACTATACATCCTCAAACTATACATCATACATCCTCAAACTATACATCCTACATCCTCAAACTATACATCATACATCCTCAAACTATACATCCTCAAACTATACATCATACATCCTCAAACTATACATCCTCAAACTATACATCCTACATCCTCAAACTATACATCCTAAATCCTCAAACTATACATCATACATCCTCAAACTATACATCCTCAAACTATACATCATACATCCTCAAACTATACATCCTCAAACTATACATCCTCAAACTATACATCCTCCATCCTCAAACTATACATCCTCCATCCTCAAACTATACATCATACATCCTCAAACTATACATCCTCAAACTATACATCCTACATCCTCAAACTATACATCCTAAATCCTCAAACTATACATCATACATCCTCAAACTATACATCCTCAAACTATACATCATACATCCTCAAACTATACATCCTCAAACTATACATCCTCAAACTATACATCCTCCATCCTCAAACTATACATCCTCAAACTATACATCCTCAAACTATACATCCTACATCCTCAAACTATACATCCTCCATCCTCAAACTGAACATCCTACATCCTCAAACTGAACATCCTACATCCTCAAACTATACATCCTACATCCTCAAACTATACATCCTCCATCCTCAAACTGAACATCCTACATCCTCAAACTGAACATCCTACATCCTCAAACTATACATCCTCCATCCTCAAACTATACATCCTACATCCTCAAACTGAACATCCTACATCCTCAAACTATACATCCTACATCCTCAAACTGAACATCCTCCATCCTCAAACTATACATCCTACATCCTCAAACTATACATCCTACATCCTCAAACTATACATCCTACATCCTCAAACTATACATCCTCAAACTATACATCCTACATCCTCAAACTATACATCCTCAAACTATACATCCTACATCCTCAAACTATACATCCTACATCCTCAAACTGAACATCCTACATCCTCAAACCCTACATCCTAAATCCTCAAACTATACATCATACGTCCTACATCCTCAAACCCAACGTCCTACGTCCTCCATCCTTCACCTATACCCGTCTGTGTCCAGGTGAGGTGCTCGTCTTCCTGGACAGTCACTGTGAGGTGAACCAGGCGTGGCTGCAGCCGCTGCTCGCCCCGATCCAGAAAGACCGTCACACCGTCGTCTGCCCCGTCATCGACATCATCTCAGCCGACACGCTCGCTTACTCGCCCTCCCCCGTCGTCAGGGGCGGCTTCAACTGGGGGCTGCACTTCAAGTGGGACCCCGTCCCCCCCTCAGAGCTCAATGGGCCCGAGGGCACCACAGGGCCAATCAGGTAACAAGCTGATAACCAGCTGATTAAACAGGTAACCAGCTCATTTATACCTCACCTCTGATGCCCCCCCCAGGTCTCCCACCATGGCTGGCGGTTTATTCGCTATGAACAGAAAGTATTTCAACGAGCTGGGACAATATGATGCCGGCATGGATATCTGGGGCGGAGAAAACCTGGAAATCTCCTTCAGGGTAAGAGCTGAGTTTTACAGACAGTAAAACTCAGTGAAGGTTTTGTTCACAGTTAACATGTTAGCTTAGCTTAGCATTAAGCCTGAAGGCAGCGGCAAGGAGCAAGCTCCAGACAGCTGATGTCACATCTGCATTCGTCCAATCAGTCCTAGGATGACATCAAGAGACATGACGAGCTCTGGAGCAGCATGTGAGTGACAGATTCTCATTCGGACTAATGGTTGCTTTCTGTGTGGCTCAGATCTGGATGTGCGGCGGTCAGCTGCTCATCATCCCCTGCTCCAGAGTCGGACATATCTTCAGGAAGCGGCGGCCGTACGGTTCACCTGGGGGGCAGGACACCATGGCCCATAATTCTCTGCGGCTAGCGCATGTATGGATGGACGAGTACAAGGTAAACACACAGAACTGTGATCCAATAAGCAGCTGCATTATCCTCTGACCTCACTTCCTGTTTCCGTGTGGTCCAATCAGGAGCAGTATCTGTCCCTGCGTCCAGAGCTGCGTGAGCGCAGTTACGGTGACATCAGCGAGCGCGTGGCGTTGAGGAAGCGGCTGCAGTGTCACTCATTTCGTTGGTACCTGGACACAGTCTACCCTGAGATGCAGGCTGTCGCCAACGGCAACAAGCAGCAGCCGCCGCTGTTCATCAACAAAGGTCTGAGGCGTCCCAAAGTCCTGCAGAGAGGACGGGTACGTGACAAATAATCATCCATGTTTGATTATCGATCATATGAGTCATAAACTGATCAAATGCCATTTTCCAGCTTCGTAACCTAGCAACCAGTCGTTGTCTAGTGGCCCAGGGCCGAGTTAGTCAAAAGGGCGGAGCCGTAGTCCTACGGCCATGTGACCCCGGCGACCCTGAACAGGTGAGTCGACCACATGACCACAAACAACTATCACACACTTTGGAAACTGAGTTAACCAACCTGCCAGGTCTGTTTGACCTGTGACCTTTGACCTCATCATGTGACGTGTATGTTCAGGACTGGACCTATGACGAGGAGAGTCAGCTGATCCTCGCAGGTCTGTTGTGTCTCGACGTGTCAGAGATCCGGACCTTTGATCCTCCAAGACTGATGAAGTGTCACGGATCAGGAGGATCACAACAGTGGAGCCTGGGGGTGAGGCGCACACACACACACACACACACACACACACACACACACCACATCATCATCATCATATCAGTTCCTAATAAACAGATAATGCTCTCTCTCTCTCTCCTGTAGAAGTCTAACCGACTCTACCAGGTCTCGGTGGGTCAGTGTCTCTCGGTCGCTGAGCCAGTCGGACCTAAAGGTTATGTTTCCATGGCGATCTGTGATGCGTCACAGACGCAGCAGTGGCAGCTGGAGGCCTGAGCTGAGGTCACTTTGTGTTTTTCATTTTTCTGCTCAGGACAATTTCAGATTTTTTAATATTTATCTGTTTTGAACACTATGTTGGAGCCGATCAGGTCACGTTGAAACGTCGTCAGTCCTTGTGACGTTTTTACTTTTATTTGTATTTATTGTAAAAATTAAACTTACAGACTGATTCCACTTTTTAAACAAATCCTGGAAATGAAGTAAAATGTGAAGTCGCTGATCCAGTGAGATGGATCCATGTGTTCTGGACCTCAGTGACAACGTTTTAAACTTTGTCATCATCAATAAATCATCAGTTTACAAACAAGTGTTGAATCATCATTTTTAAAATGTGAATGTTTTTATAAACTGACACTGAAAACATCAAAGACCCGGACCAGAACCGCAGGTCTGACTGAAACTGGTCTAGAACTGGTTTGACTTGGTCCGATCCACCGTCATGCTCCAATCAGAGATGCAGTTCTCATGTTTTCACTCCTTATGTTCAACTAATAAAAGTCATTTCAAAACAAAGGTTTTCTGCATCAAATTGATGTTTATGTTGCTGTGATTCCCCCTGATGGACACCAGGGGTCAGCGTCGCAACAGGAAACCTCCTGTTCTAAAGGTTCCTTGAATTGATGAACAGCTTCAGGAGTTTCTAGGAGACCTTTAGTTCTTGACTGGATTCCAGGAGTTAACAAGTCCTACTGGTTCTTGAGGACATTCCAGGCTCCTCGAGAAACACGTGTTTCCCTCAGATGAGCCTCACAACTTATGTGAATGTTCCAGTTGCTCTTGAGATGTTCTCTTCCCTCAGAGCGATTCCAGGAGTGTGAAAGAGGTTCCTGGGTTAGAGTTAGAGAACCCTAACCCTCAGAGTCCTGGAGAGAGATCTGCAGCGAGAGAACACTGGATCCATTCTTGATCAGCTGCTCTTGGAACTTGAGGAACTTCCAGACCTCCTGGGGTCGAGTCCGTTCCAAGAGTGTCTATTCATCCTGGTGCAGATTCCAGGAGTCTTTGAGAAGACCCTGGAATCTCCTCAAAAACACCTGGAGCCTCCTCAAAAACCTGTGAACTCAACATGATGTGAGACAGTAGCCCTTGATTGGTTGATGAGACCGAGGTTTTTACTGAAGTTTCTCCTCAGATCAATACACTGTGTTCCTGTGGGTTAGGGTTAGGGCTGTTTGAGGGTTCGAATCCGGTTCAGGTTAGAGCTAGGGTTAAGTATTTGGTTTGGATGGTTAAGGTTAAGGTTAAGGGGCGAGAGAATGTTTTGTGTCAATGAGTGGCCTCACTAAGATAGAAATACAAACGTGTGGGTGTGTGTTTGTCAGAGTATTGATGAGGAACAAAGTTAATTATTACAGGAAGTAATCACTGGAAGTAATCCATTACTTTCTTATTACACACGCACACACATTTGTACTTCTATCTTAGTGAGGACACTCATTGGCATAATGTATTCCCTAGCCCCTTACGCTAACCTTAACCATCACTACTAAAGGACTAACTCTAACCCTTAACCTGATTCTAACCCGAAAACCAAGTCTTAACCCCCAAACAGTCCACTAGGGCAAAGTGGGGACCGGCCACAATGTCCTCACTCCGTAGGTTGTAGACTCAAACTGGTCCTCACAAAGACATCTGTACAAGAGCACACACACCTCTTCTGTTATTCTGATGATTCAAACGATGAACACACAACTGGTGTGTGTTAATGCAGATTGATTTTCACAGCAGGTCAGATTACACAGAACACAGACACACACTCTCACACACACTCACAGTTTTGTCTTTGGACTGTAGATCAATAAAGTTTCTCGGAATCTCTAAATGTGGATTTATGAGACAGATTCAGTCAAACTGACCAATCAGACGACAGCTGCTCAGACTGCAAGATGACACATTAACTCAAGTGTGTGTTTGTGTGAGTGAATGTGTGTGTGTGCGTGAGTGTGAGTGAGCGTGTGTGTGTGTGAGTGTGTGAGTGTGAGTGAGCGTGTGTGTGTGTGTGTGAGTGAGTGAGAGTGAGCGTGTGCGAGTGTGTGTGTGTGTGTGTGAGTGAGAGTGAGCGTGTGTGTGTGTGCATGTGTGTGTGCATGAGCTGAAGTTGAACCCACATCTCAGAATCATCTGAGATGTGGGTTCAACTTAGAGTCAAACACAATATCAGTGTTTTACATAATGAAGTCAGGAAAATACACACACACACTCACACAGACACACACACACAGATCTCTCCCTCCATTCCCAGTATTGATCGCTCTATTGATTGGCTACAGGCGGCTGATCGTCTCCGTCCAGAGACACACTGCACTTACTGCTGATTACCTCACTCACACACACACACACACAGACACACAGATTCACACAGACACACACACACAGACACACATTCACACACACACAGACACACATTCACACACACAGACACACACACATTCACACACACACACACAGACACACACATTCACATAGTTACACACACACACAGACACACACGCTCACTCACACTCACACTCACACACACACACAGACACACACACACACACAGACACACAGATTCACACAGACACACACACACAGACACACATTCACACACACAGACACACACACACAACCCAAACGTCACCAGAGACAAGCTAACGTTAGTAGCGAGTGAGAGCTGCTCCAGTGAAAACAAACCTGCAGCTTCGCTAACACTCTGAACATAATCACTTTAAAGATTCAGAGGAAAGTTAATGACATCAGAGTCTAAGTGAAATGATCTGCTACTGGAACACACACCAGGTTATAGATCAGACCGTTTTCTTTACCTTCACCATCAGGAGCTGAAACAAAGAAAACTTCAGACGTAAAAGAATCACACATGGAACAAAGATACGAAACAAAATGAAAGAAAAAACCCTAAAAACTAAAATGAAACAATGAGTCAGAGTTATGCTAAATATAAATAATTATTTCGGCCACATGTTCGCATCCACAATGAAATTCATTGTGAGCATATGTTATTTTATTACGTGTACTAGATTATTCCACTAGAGGGCGCATCACAGGACTCAGCTTCTGGTTACCTCTAAAGGTCACGACAGTAACGCACTTAAATCAACCACAACACAGATCAGCACCTGCACTGCCCCTACTGGACATGTGCATATAACATCTTGTGGAGGCGCCACGTTCATTTCTGAGAACGTGCACAGGATAAAGAAACCGACTTGATTCGTACATGTTGTTAAAAGTACGTATATCTGTGGACGTTTCACCACAGACACCTTCAAACATTTACAGTGATTTTTATTTTCTCCAGATGACTTTTATTTAGAAACTGTTTGTTTCAAATGTTTCCTCATTTCCCAAACTGATGAAGTAGAGTTTGAGTCATTGACTTGAGTTTTAGCATCTTTAAAAATTCAGAGAACGAGAGGACACGTCTGAAAGATGTTCAGAAAGAAATGTGACAGGACAACGACTCCCAGTTGGACACTAATGAACAGACGGACGGACACAGACGAGGGTGAAAAGGTCTTTATGGCCAATGAATGTTTCCGTGCTGCGTTCAGGGACAATCCACACGCAGTCGATTCAGACGAGTGAGCGACATTAAACCAGCTCAGGCTTCTATTGATTTCCATTCTGCATGAGAGGAAGAATAAAGTGTCTCTGTCACATCACAGCTCACGTTTCACTCAACACAAAGATTTTCATCATCGGATGTCACACGCTCACCTTTCCTCCACATGAATCTGTGCTTTTATTTTTTCTGTTTTTATGGTTTTGTGAACATTTCTCAAAACGAACTGTCAAAATAAAAGCAGCTGAACTGACTGTGACCAGCTCCTGTTCTTTCAAAATAAAAGCAGCTGAAGTGTCTGTGTTTTCGTCAGTGACGACAAACATTTTCAGTTCCAGTTTTTTATTGTGAACATGAATCAATATAAACATGAAGATGAGAGAAAATTCACACGGATCAAAGACGAGAGTTTCCCATAACTGCAACATTATCACACGAGTGTGTGTGTGTGTGTGTGGGGGGGGGGTAAGTGAATTAAACTGTGTGTGTATGTGTGTGTGGCCCCCCAGGGCTTAATGAAGGAGGAGGTTACATCTGTGGCCCCATGGGGCCGATCGATCCAGAGCAGTGAGGGAGGGGTGAGGAGTGAGGGAGGAGGGAGGAGTGAGGGAGGGTGAGGGTGAGGGAGGAGTGAGGGAGGGGGGAGGGTGAGGGAGGAGTTTGATGTGAGCAGCGTTCACAGACGAAACATTTCCAGCTTCACTTCTTCAGACAAACACGAGCAAAGATGGACACAACAAACCAGGAGCAGGACATTTATTTTGAAATTTTATGAGAGATAAAATCTCCACTGAAACACTTTTATTTATATCATTATTCTCGATGTTATTTCACCCGGTGATGCTGCGGGTCTTCGCGGTTGTCATGGCGATAATGGTCACCTGGGTGGATGGAGCTCGGGTGCTGAGCGGTGAGTTAAGAAAATAAATGTCAAACACTATGTTGTGAGTGTGTGTTAGTTAACAGTTTTTAGAGATTGATCTAGCTCTAGATATATGATTTAGATTTTAAGGTTTGTTTGAGGACAAAAATTTAATAAATAAACTGATTTCGATGAATTCTGAACTTTAATATTTTTCACATTAAATGGGTTTTAAGAGTAAAACATGTTAAACATAAATGAAGATGAACTAATTAAATTAACAACACAAAATTAAACAGATGAAACATTTAAAACATGTCTCATCCGTAATTAAATATTTTAGCTTTTTCTCACATTATTAATTAAGTAGTTAAATTTATTTAAAATTTATTTTCTTTAATTTCTTTAATTTCCTTTTATTCTGTTAAAAAACATCCAATAACAACACATGGACTCATTTAATACGGATCTGAGTGAAACAGCAGAGAAATAGAACTAAAAACTGTAAATTAAGGTGGACAACACAACAGCTTCATCGCCCCCTGGTGTCTGGCCGCAGTACAGGTCATAAACCCTCCTCCTCCATGTTAGCAGATGGGACATGAACCAAACTAACAAATCAAAGTCGACGTTAAATAAATGTTTGTAAAGATGTTTCTGTCATTTCAGCTCGTTCTCATCTCACTGATGTTTGTTCAAGTGTTTCTCATCAGTTTGGTTTGAATCAGTTATTGATGATAAAAAACAGACGTCATGATTGACAGCTGAGACTGACTCAGGATTGGTTGAGAGCATGTATGGGCGGGACCTTGATACCACGATCACTACTGCTCAGACTCTGACTGTAAATGACGTCATCACCACAAGATGTCAGTGTTTGTATCTGAGACATTTTAGCTTCATTTCTGGAGACGTGTCGTCGTCTTCATTTACTTTTGATATTTATTTATAGTCGGTGGTCGTTCGACCTCAGTTCGTCTGTCGGTCTGTCCACCCGTCTCTCCGTCTGTCTGTCCACCTGTCTTTCCGTCTTTCCGTCTGTCCATCTGTCTCTCCATCTGTCCACCCGTCTGTCTGTCCACCGGTCTGTCCGTCCATCTATCCACCCGTCTCTCCGTCTGTCTGTCCACCCGTCTGTCTGTCTGTCCACGCGTCTGTCTTTCCACCCGTCTGTCTGTCTGTCCACCCGTCTGTCTGTCTGTCCACCCATCTGTCTGTCTGTCTGTGTCCACCCGTCTGTCTGTCTGTCTTTCCACCCGTCTGTCTGTCTGTGTCCACCCGTCTGTCCACCCATCTGTCTGTCTGTCTGTGTCCACCCGTCTGTCTGTCTGTCTTTCCACCCGTCTGTCCACCCATCTGTCTGTCTGTCTGTGTCCACCCGTCTGTCCACCCATCTGTCTGTCTGTCTGTGTCCACCCGTCTGTCCACCCATCTGTCTGTCTGTCTGTCCACCCGTCTGTCTGTCTGTCTGTGTCCACCCGTCTGTCTGTCTGTGTCCACCCGTCTGTCTGTCTTTCCACCCGTCTGTCTGTCTGTGTCCACCCGTCTGTCCACCCGTCTGTCTGTCTGTCTGTGTCCACCCGTCTGTCTGTCTGTCTGTGTCCACCCGTCTGTCTGTCTGTGTCCACCCGTCTGTCTGTCTGTCTGTGTCCACCCGTCTGTCTGTCTGTGTCCACCCGTCTGTCTGTCTGTGTCCACCCGTCTGTCTGTCTTTCCACCCGTCTGTCTGTCTGTGTCCACCCGTCTGTCTGTGTCCACCCGTCTGTCTGTCTGTGTCCACCCGTCTGTCTGTGTCCACCCGTCTGTCTGTCTGTGTCCACCCGTCTGTCTGTGTCCACCCGTCTGTCTGTCTGTCCACCCGCAGATCCAGTATTTTTTCTCTTTTTTGTGAGATTAAACATTTGTAAATGTTTTTTCTGATTTCTCAGATAATGATTCATGATGTTAACAATCCGACTGATGAGTGTGATCTGGTGCAGATTGTTGGTGGAGGTGTGAACGGACTGATGCTCTGGTTTCAATGGGTTTCACTGAGTTGGGGTGGGGTGGGGGGGTAGGAGATCTATATAAGGAGCTTCTTCTTTAGTGGCTTTAACAGTAAAGTGATGATGGTGCAGAAGAGAATCCAGCTAATCACTTAAAGTAGCTCTTAGTGTGTGTGACGCTAACCAGACTGTGTATTAATCACTGCAGCTCCACACGCACGCACGCGCACGCGCGCGCACACACACACACACACACACACACACACACACACACACACACACACACACACACACACACACACACACACACACACACACACACAATACTGTGCAGATTTTGTGAAAGTTGTGAAAATGCCTCCTCCTCCTTTTCCTTGTCTCAGCTTGTTTATTCGTCGTCTGTAGTTAGATCCAGAGGAATCAAAAATATCAAAAGTAAATGAAGACGATGACAAGTCTCCAGAAATGAAGCTAAAATATCTCAGGTACAAACGCTGCCATCTTGTGGTGATGTCAATCATGACGTCTCAGTCTGTTTCTATATCATCAATAACTGATTCAAACCAAACTGATGAGAAACACTTGAACAAACATCAGAGAGATGAGAACGACCTGAAACGACAGAAACATCTTTACAAACATTTATTTAACGTCTTCTTCGATTTATTAGTTTGGTTTATGTCCCATCTGCTAACATGGAGGAGGGTTTATGACCTGTACTGTATCCATCTATCTTTATTTACAGTCTGTCGTTGGCTCTGACCTGGTTGTGGACGTATCTTAGCTGCAGGTCAATTCCAGGTGATGCCTTCACACACGTGTTGGATGTTTGATGTCGAACCCGTGTGTAGCACCGGGGCCACAGTATCAGTCATGTTCACGTCAACAGTAACGTTGATGTTAACAGTAATAGTAACATAAACAGTAACTTTAAAAGTAACAGTAAGGTTAACAGTAATGTCAACGCGAGCCTGTAGGTGGGAGTCAAAGTTTCTTAGGTTCAATTGAAACAATATTCTTTGTTCGGGGTCGAGTGAGAAACATCGTACTCACGGACCAATGGGAAGAAGAAGCAGCTTCCTGGTTTGGATCAGGTTTAAACATCCCGTGTCTCTCAGGTCAGACGGTGTGTTCAGGTGCTCCTGACCGTCCCTGCTATAAGATCGCATATTTCCACGACGTGTCGAGTCGTGTTGCGTTCAGGGAGGCGTGTCGCGCCTGTGAGATGGACGGAGGGTCGCTGCTCAGCATCGAGAGTCCGGCCGAGCAGACGGACATCGAAAACCTGCTGCAGGTGAGACACACACACACCTGGTCATCTCCTCCTGCGTCTCCTCCTGCGTCACCTCCGTCTTCTCCTACATCCCCTCCTCTCATTCCCTCCTTCCATCTTCTCCATCTCCTCCTCTCATTCCCTCCTTCCATCTTCTCCATCTCCTCTCATTCCATCTTCTCCATCTCCTCCTCTCATTCCCTCCTTCCATCTTCTCCATCTCCTCCTCTCATTCCCTCCTTCCATCTTCTCCATCCCTTCTCTCATCTCCCGCCTCTTCGTCTCCAGGAGCTTCGTTCAGGAGCAGGAGGAGGTGCAGGGGGAGGAGGTATAGCTGACGGTGATTTCTGGATCGGTCTCACTCGTGTGGACGGAGTCGATCAGGCTCATCCTGAACTCGGCACCTTTACTTCCTGTCCGCAGCTCTACCTGTGGACCGACGGTAGCTCCGCCTCTTTCAGGTGATTGACATCAGACCCACAAACATTTAGAGAAATGAGTGTTTAAAACCCAGCGTCCAATCACATTGAGCTCAGCAGGAAGTAGTGACGTGTTCCACACCATGAAACTGTCGTCAGACCGTAAACGTGTCAGAACACGACAGAGCGACAAGAAAACTCTCAACAAAACGAAAAACTGATGACGTAATAACACTGATGATGATGTCATAGGAACTGGTATTTTGACGAGCCGTCCTGTGGAGGAGAGGCCTGCGTCGTCATGTACCATCAGCCAACTGCATTTCCTGGTCTGGGTGGGGCTTATCTCTACCAATGGAACGACGACCGCTGCAACATGAAACACAACTTCATCTGCAAATACAAACCAGGTACCATCAGCCAATCAGCTTCAGTCTCTGATAAATTAAAGTTTGTTGGATTTGTTCTTTTTCCTTTTCGTTCGTTCTCTTTCTTTCAGAACGTGATGATGTGACCGGTCACACACCTGGAGGACGGAACACAGGTGAGCAGGAAAACCTAGGTCTTAACACAGGACTCTGTGACGCCACCTTCAGGTCAAAGTGTATAACAACAGTGTGTTGTGTCCTCAGAGTCGACAGCAGGTGGAGGTGTGGTTAAACAGCCTGCGGGCAGCGAGGAGGTTCGGCCTCAGGTGACCACGGCTGCAGCTTCAGGTATGAACATCTAAACCTGAAGTTATCCTGATGACCTCAAACCCTGCTTTGTGGTTCAGTGACTGTGATGTCATCGTTAACGATCAGTGATGTCACGTGGCTTGTTTATAAACAGGAAACAGTCATATGTTCTCTCTCCTTCTCTTCAGGAATGTTACTGGTCTACGTAATCATTCCCACAATCCCCCTGCTGCTGCTCATCCTGGTGGCTTCTGGGACATGTTGTTTTCAGATGTTGAGCAGAAGGTAAAATTTCCCAGCAGCCTCTTTTGCTCCTGCTGAGGAAGCAGTGTGTGTGTGTGTGTGTGTGTGTGTAGCTTTGTCAGTGATAATAGTTTAAAGTCTCTAACGAGCCGTCTCGTTAAAGATGATTTACAGTTGGCTCAGTGTGAGTGTGTTGATACCTGGCATCAGTTCAGCTGATTCCAGACGTTCTCCTGAATCAGCTGTTCTGTTCTCCAGGTTCTGAATCAGGTCACTTCCTTTTTCACTGTTAAGAACCAGGATGTTTCCAGGAGAGAACGACATGAAACCGACGTGTTTCACATCATCTCATTCTTTTATCCTGGAACTCACGTGACGAGCAGATTCCTCAGAACAGCAGAGAACGGTTTCCAGGAAGTGACATCTGAAAATCAGCTGTGTTGATCATGTTCTCCGGGATCAAACTGCTTGACTTGTTAAAATTGAAAAAAAGTTCTATTGAAAATAATATGGGCTGGATGATGATGATGTCATCTGTCTCCCCGCAGTGAACCCCGCACAAAGACCGCCACCGACCAATCACATCTGTGGATCTCCAGAGCGCCCAAGGCCGACAGCATGGTGGTCTGAAAGCTCCGCCCCCTGACATCACAGCATGCTGCTGGCAGAGGGATGACATCACCTGACAGCTTAGCCAATAATCGTGCTCGTTTCCAGTGGTTGTATCATGTTACGCCCGCCCACTCATGCTTAATTAAACATGTTAATGAGCATTTGATCTAAAGCGTGGGGGGGGGGGGGGTTATCCGTTAATTTAAACAATCAGAGATAAAACAAACTTGTTCAGAAAGTTTTACTGAGGCTACGTAGCATTAGCAGGTATCATATTTGACATGTTCTCCATCTGTTACCAGGCTAAATGCTAACATGCTAATTAACAGTAAATACAGTGACCTGAAGGTGGCGCCAGAGGAGCACCCGCGTCTGAAAATCACGTCGAACTATACAATCAACTGCACAGACATCTACAGGATGTCAGGGTGCCCCCTACTGGACACACTCCAATGAAATGACGTGTTTGGTGATCAGGGATAAGATGTTCAGGAGGAAGTGTTCAGAAAATGTAGTTTAATGTAGCATAGCATAAAGACTGGAACAAGCTAGCTTAATCTCATGCTGATTTTTTAAATCTGAATTAATTTAATGATAACCCTATGGACATGTTTGTTTTCTGTAATGTAACTAAACTGATGTAATGCAGCTGTTGATTCATTTTTATAAACCAGTTATTACACGTCTGACCTGTGATGACATCATCCTGTCGTCGTCTGCCCTGAAGAGAACCGTCTGTTCCCACGTGACCTGAACGCACCGTGAACATCTCCTGACGTCGCTCTGACGAACAGAAACAAATCTATTCAGGCTTTGATTTGATTCTGTGGTTTTACACTTTCCCCTCAGTCTGGTTTAGCGGTTAGCTTTAGCTCTCTTGTTAACGTAGAGCTCGTAATCACGAAGTGCTCAACGACCTCACGACTGACTCAGTGCAAAGAGAAACTTGTTACACTATAAACGTTTTCATTTCAAATCTGTTGAATTAAACCAGAAACTAAATCAATTAATTCTAATGAGAAAATTAACAAGATTTTCAATCAATCAAATTCAGTCACACTATATTTGTATCGCCCATATTCACCAATCACAATTTGTCTCATAGGGCTGTTTATTTTTCCTGTTGCCATGGAAACGCCTCAGCTCAGCGTGACTCCCCAACCCCCACTCTGTACGTAGGTGTGTGTGTGTTGTGAGTCTTCAGCTCGTCGGTTTGTGACATCAATAAAAACGTTTCTGTGACTCAGTTTGTTATTATGTTATTTAAAATTCAACAAATCAGACGCCTCGATGAGTCATGTGGCTAAAAGCTGCGAAACCTTTGATCTAACAAAGATGAACTGAAGGAAGAAAAGTTTTCTGAATGACGTTTAATTCTGAATCAATCCATAACTGATCGATCACTGATCATCAGATCATTCTCAGGATCATCCAAGAGTCACGACAGAATTTATTATCAAGACAAAGTCACTTCCTCTAAACGTGCGTCGGCTCGCACGTTTTCAGTTCGAGGTTAGAAGTACAGACGTCAGGAAGCAACGAGCTCCTGAACGACCTCCGTCTCCATCTCGTCAATCATTGCCACCTCAAACCGCTCAGCCGGAGCGTCGACGGCCACCACCGTCTCTTCCTGTTTGCACGTCATGTCATCATCAAACAGGATGGGCGGGGCTTCCTCAGAAGGCGGTGGCTTCCCAACACCGTGCATGCGCTTCCTGTGCTGCAGCAGGTTCCCGCTGCGGTTAAAGTGAGCGGTGCAGAGGTTGCAGGCAAACGGCCGCTCCCCGGTGTGGATGATGACGTGTCTGTCAAGCTGCGAGCGACATTTCTTGTCTTTGCCGCAGATGTGGCAGATGAAGCTCTGTGGCGGGCGCGCTCCGTTGGCGTGGACGACCTCACGGTGTCTCTTCAGGTGGCTGAGGCGTCTGAAGCTGCGGCTGCAGAAGTCACAGGCGTAAGGCCGGATCTCGCTGTGGATCAACGAGTGACTCGCCAGCAGAGACTTAAATTTGAACATTTTGCTGCAGATGGGACACGGGAACATCTTCGCCTGTGCTGTGCACTTCCTGTACCTGGCAGCATGCGGCGCATTGTTCACTCTGACCTTCAGGTGGACGCGCAGATGATGCTGTTTCAGGCAGGTGGCGCGTTGGAAGCTGCGCAGACAGACGCCGCAGCGGTGTGACTTCTCGCTGGTGTGGATGTGGGTGTGAGCAGCGAGAAGTGCTTTAGACTTTAACCGCTTCCCGCAGACGCTGCAGGCGAACGGCAGGTCGTACGGCGGGTTCTCCTGTCCTTTCAGCTGTTTGGCGTGGATCAGGATCTTGTGACGTTTGAGCTGATGCTGTCTGGCAAACTTGCGTCCGCAGATGTCGCAGAGATGCGGCCGCTCGCCGGTGTGTGTCTGAAAGTGGATGACGAGCTGCGACCTGCATTTGAACTCTTTACCGCACAAGTCACAGAGCAGCGAGCTCGGCCGCTGAGGCTCAAAGGAGCCCTGCACGTGGACGCTCTTCTTGTGGTGCTCGAGGTCGTTTGTCCTCATGTAGGCTTTGGGGCAGAGGTCGCAGTGGTGAGGTTTGACCCCTGAGTGGACGACCTCATGTGCCTTCAGCCTGGACCTGCAGTTGAAGGTTTTCCCGCAGACAGCGCACAGCCACGCCTGCACCTCGCGCTGCTTCTCCAGCTTGGTGATGCCGTTGGGGTGCAGCCGGGTCAGGTGGTGCTGCAGATTGTCGCGGCGGTTGAAGCGAAGGTCGCAGAGGTGGCAGGCGAACGGCTTCTTCCCCGTGTGGATGAAGGAATGACGTGCCAGACTCGACTTGTTCTTCATCACTTTGCCACACACGTCACACATGATGCTGTCCACCTCCAGCTTCACGAAAGGGCCATGCCGGGACTCCGAGTCCAGCCCCACGTCCCCGGGGGCCGACGGAGAAGGAGCATCGCCATCTGGGGAACACAGAGGGGGGGGGGGAGACAGAGGGGGAGGTGAAAAACTCAAAATGATTCAAATAGATAAATCAATTATCAACATATTAAAACAATTTGTGGGAAATTAAATCACAAATACTGAATTTTACAGGATAAAGTACAAAATAAAAACTTATCAACATGTAAAAAAACATGAAAAAAAGAATGTTATGAAATAAATAAATTATTAAATATCATAAAAATGTAACAACAAATTAAATTCATGTGATTTACTGCGGATTAAAACATTTTATCATAAATTAATAAAATGTGATATGATTCTCTCACCTGCAGGTGGAGTCCAGTTAGGATCACCTGTGTCCTCCACCTCGTCCTCCGGGTCGGTATCAGGTGACTCACGGCGGTGGCGGCGGTGGCGGCGGCGGCGGCGGCGTAGAGGCGGGTTTGGTTTGGCAGTGTCGGAGCTCGGAGGTCTCCTCTGGGTCCTGGACTCTGTGAGTTTCGGGGAAAGCCTGATGGCCGGTTTGATGGTTCTGGTGCGCGTTGTGGTGCAGTGCTGCAGCAGAGCGCCCCCGTCTGGTCCGTCAGATCTGACTGAGAAACACTGCAGCAGCATCGCAGGTGACGCTGCAGGCGAGGCTGTAGACGAATAAACACAAAACTCATCTTCTGCTGACACCTTGTGTCTCAAACACATTACCGCACGTCTCACAGGAGCCGGGGCCAAACATGAGCTCGGCCCCGGGCCCCTGATCCACCGTCAGTCTTCACTACATCCAGACAACTGTCATGGTTACCATAGAAACAGGAACAGGCGACTGAACTGACCCTTCTTTTCAACAATGTCTTCATCTTTTAAGCCTGTTTCCGTTCTTAAACACTGTCGCTCGTATATTCATTACATTTTCTGTCTCGTTTTCTCTTTTATCTCCAACTTCTGACGTGTGTGTGTGTGTGTGTGTGTGTGTGTATATCTATATATATATATATATCTATATATATATATATATATATAGAGCATTTGGTGTTTTGGTGACCGGATGTGTCGGAGCATCTGGAAACAGAGAGATTGAGATGTTCTGGGTGAGTTAGAGATCAACTTCACCAACCAGTCATTGAGTTAAACTTCCGTTATCCTTCCCTTTAAGGAGAGTGTGCACCACACAACAGTGTAGAGTCACTTTGGTGCGTGTTCGAGTCCCAGAGGGGGGGGGGGCTGTGACCAGGTAAATCTGGAAACTATCTCCTGAATAATTTCATAGGATAAGGCTACTTCAAGGATAAAAGTAATAAAACTATGTGTGGTTATCCTCCCCTAACTCCCCCAGTACATCTCTCCCTGTTTTCATATGAGCCTGCATCCTGTCACCAAGATGCGCCCGGCGGCACTGGATTCTCTTCGTTTGTCGTTTACATTTTAGAGAACGTGATTAATATTTTACACATTAATGATGTATGAGGCTTATTTCACTCACCTGAACACATCCGCTATTAATCAGAAATGTTCATTTTTAAGACCCTACACACCCGACCTGCGGTTATAAATCCATATATATATATATATATATATATATATATATATATATATATATATATATATATAAATAAATAGCGCTGGATGAAGTCAGACAAAAATTCTAACCAGCATGCATTGTGTTAAGTCAGCACCGCATCAACTTGAACGCACCTAAACACTGAGGGGCTCGGGTCCGCCCCCTCCTCATCACTTCCTCCTGACTTTTCACAATAAAACACAGGTGACATGAAACAGAACGTGAAGATGTAGTTACACTCGTCTACCTGCAGGGGGCAGGACACCTCACCTAAATGTCTCATCAGGTCCACCTGGACGCCAGCGTCTCTCCTTGGAGCTGAGTCGCTCTGACATCCCACCTCCCTCGTCTCCTGCTGTGGACTCTCCCACTGACAGCCCACCTCCCTCCTCCTCACGCCATTCTCCCCCTCCACTCGCAGCAGGAACTCGCAGATCTCTTCTCCTCCTCCAGGGGGCGCCACAAGTCCAGACGACATCTTAACAAGCACCGTAACACAATCAGAGGACAGGTCACCATCATAGAATCACCATCGTCATGGCAACAGTCAGATGCTCAGTTCATCGCCAGCTGGAAAGTCCGCCTCCAAAATGGCAGCGGCTCAGGTGTTGGTCAGGTGACCTGGTCACTGCGGTGTTCTATGAAACCCTGAGGACTCAGTATCCCATCATGCACTGGGAACAGAGGTAATGTCACCAATAACCCAACATTCGGCTACAAGTTCAAATCTACACAAACAGATCAATAATCAGATGATCGATAACCAATCACAGGAGGTTATTTACTGTGGTATTGATGACGTCATTCAGTGATTAGCCTGAACAGACAATATCCCGCTATAATGAACTTTGATGACGTCAAGGAGATGTGAGGTGATCGATGACTTGATTATTCATTGATCAGCTGTTTCCTGGAACTCACTAAGGATGCTACACATGCTATCATTAGCATGATGCTAACGCGTTACCGAGGCGGGAAGGATAAGGTGGATGTTTCCGGTTTACCTGAGAGCGGAGCAGCTCGTGCGCACACCGTGACGCCGACTTAACGTCTGAACCAAATAAGACTTAAAAATAAAAACTCCGGTTTCACTTCGGACACCCCCGGAACCACGGGCCACACCGGAAACACTGCTTCTTCTTC